>NW_009258268.1:1847582-1854330 GCF_000687185.1 Egretta garzetta
CCCCCCCCCCCCAACCCCCCCCCCCTCAAAAAAAAGTTGAAGTTTGTTAATTTTATAAGCTAAAATTTTCCAGAGATTGAACATAGGCTACCCTCTCCTACCGCTAAATGTGGCATGGCCAGCACTTGGGAAGAAGTGAGCAAGACCTTCCCTGAAACCATTTCTCTTGGTACACTGGAACACCGCAGTGCCAGGTATGCTGGCTGGGTGGTGAAATCAGGGATGTGCCTGTGCCCTTTGGGACTCCCACCGCTGCCCTCAGGGGAAGAAGAGGGAAAGGAGAAAGAAGCACAGCTGTAATGCAGAGTTTCAGAGAGAGAAGGAAAACAAACAGGGCATGAGTTTAGGGGAAAATGAGTGAGGATGTGGAACAAGTGGTATCAGAAGATATCAGAAGATCAGGCAGAAATGAGAGATATGAGCAGAATGGGGCCAGTGATCAGGAACTGAATGTAACCAGTAGAAGGAACATTCTTGCAGAGCCCAGAACTGAGGATTCAGTTAAAGTCTGTCTGTCCCAAAGGCAAGCCTAGTCCTTTTTTTAAGTCTTTCTGAACACTTTAGAGCAGCTTCCTGGATTGGAGGAATTACTGGTTGGCTTGGGTTTTTTTTTTTTGTTGTTGGTTTTTTTAATCAAGGCTTTGTTGCCATGATCAAAATTCATTTGCATCACTAACTTTTTCTATGTTGACATGAGAGGCATGTTATCTTTGCCTTAATATTATGCTACAAGTTAGGCTTCTCTTCTGCATCAGCCAGTTCCTGATTAAGCCATGTAACGCAGCCTCTCTTGCCCCATCATCACAGAGCACTACTGTCCTTGTTTCTGCAGCACTTGGAGCTGCTCTGTTCCTGCCCCGACACATCCAGGATTGTCCTGTCTCTGGTTCTGCACTTCAGGGATTGTGAAGTAGGTGTTAAAAGCTCACAGTATGCAAGATCCACCCATCACCACCGGGTGATATCTTATTATGTAGGGAGTTCGCTGAGCAGATAGTCACACCTGCATTACAATTTCTCTAGGAAGGCTTCAAGGCTCTGGGATGACAACATGTGCTGGTTTTTTTGAGAGAAGGTCATTAACATATCTCTGCAGCGGCACACTGTAAATGAAAACAGGTTTTCTTAAGTCTTTGGTATTTTTCTTCTTACTTATTTTGCCATCAGCTTCACTTGAGAAGTACAGCAGAGAGTGAAGTCTTCAGCTGGCTTGCCTCATGTAGGCTTATTTACTTTTCTTCTTTGGCCTGTGGTCAGGCATACAGTGGGTCATACAAACAGTGAATCACAGCCTGGGAAGTCAGCTGACAGCTCCAGCTGAGGACGTTGGGCTTTTTGCCTGCATGGAAGCACCTAGCTGAATTGGGACCTGGGGTAGGAGCCTTGGATCTCAGCAGCAAGAACAGCCCTGCCTCTGTGCTTGGCTTTTAGCTGTTTATTAGCGGAAGTTGAATGTTGATTGGAAGTCAATATCCACCCTTTTAAAATCAGATACTAGGACTTGGATAGCTCTACTAATGTGTTTTGTAAACTCCATTTGCACCTTGCAAATCTTAGCGGGAGTCTGGCATTCACTGTGAACAATAAAATATTTGGCTAGCTCACTCACAAATTCTTGTACTTTGCCAGAGGCACTTAAAACCAAAACAATGCTGCAGAAAAATGCCCAGAAACTGGTGGTTTTGTTCCTCTTGCTTTCCAGTGGCTTACCAGCTTCTTCCTGGGGAGTGGAGAACAAAAAGGAGTGTTCATATAGTATTTTTCTTGTACTTAACTGACATTCAAAATTCTCCTTTTTTGATCATCGACAGCTGAAGCAGGTAGACGAGCTCTTGGCTTAATTTTGTTATGGCTGAGTGTAAATTGTAGCGATGCTGTGATCTGTATCAGACACTTGGGGTGTTTGTGGCTTGCTTAGAGGAAATTTCTGGTGTCAGCGGTATCATGCAGTTTGTTTCAATTAGGTTTAGCTTTGTTCTGGAAACACTGGATTTGTGGCAAGCTTTTCTTTGCATAACTGTCTGCTGAGCTTTTAGAGGGCACAAAAAAGTTCTAATTTCTCATGAGATGCCTAAGATATTTTGTTTAGCAGATCTTATGCACACACATATTTTAGAGCATTCAGAGTAATATGGAGAAATAGGAAGAATCAGGAATCCTCCATTCATTTCAGGTACCCATCCTTCTGTGGTTGCAGGCAAAGGCCAGGTGGAAAATGTCTCCTATGCTTGAAAATATGAGTCTTTCTGCTTTGCTCTCCATTAGGGATGCTTAAGATTGACATGCAGATAGCAATAGACTGTACATCTGAGTGGCTGTAGCTGTAGGCACACTCTCAGTGTAAGGTGGGCACAGAGGTGACTTCAGGCGTTACAGTGTCTTGCTCTTGTAGCTAGTGATAGGGAAATGGGATCTTGATTTTGAGAAGGTCCTTTGTTTTCCTGAATATTATTTTTAGCTATATTCAGATGACTAAGTTAGAATAATTTTGTGTTAAAGTAACATTGCAGGCCATGGGTGAGTTGTAGGGTTATCTTCTTGGAAGGTGCTGATCTGCCATAGTCCCCTGGGTCCTCCTGCTTGTAACAGTTTTGATAAACAGTCTGTCAAAACTGTACCATTAGTACTAGAAGTAGAGTTGAGGAAGCCAGGGAGATTGCTGGCTTGCACCAAAGCTGTATGGATTGTTTCTTCAAGGTCATGAGATATTTCCATCTCAATCTCTGAACTATCCCCATGGGCTACATGGCCATCAAATGCTTCCCAGCAAATTGAGTAGCTCTTTTTGAGCTCATACTCAAGAGTTGTGTACTGTTAAGAGGAACAAGGCTGGAGATGCTTTCTGGCAGCTTGTGACCTGTTAAGAGCTGCATCTGCCTCAGAAGCAGTCATACATCATCCAAAGCTTACCAAAGCTCTTGGCTGCTTTTGGGTCACCCAAAGAATGCTGCAAAGACCTGGAAATAGTCCCTGTAATTAATTCTTATAAATTAATTCCTATTGTTTTTTAAATACCAATGAATATTAACTTACAGCAATTAGTTCCAAGACCAGGCAAATGCAGTTATTTGCATTTCAGGGGCCCAGTGGAACCCTAACCTGACATTAATGACTGACTGGCCCCCCTCACCTGGACACAGATGGTTATGGGGAGGCTACTTTGCTGTCGGGGCCAGCCCAAGATCTCCAACCTTTTTTTCTTGTGCACTAAGGATAAAATTGTTTGCTCCCAGTGTGAAGTTTCAGAGTGTTCACTCTCCTTCCCCCACTGAACTGTTTTAATAGTTGAAAAGTTATTCTTTGGAATGGCTTAATGAAGATTGTCTGGTGAGTGCCGTGGAAAGCTGATGCAGCTGATGTTGAGGCTTCTGGGTGCTGCTGGGGATGAGGATGTGTGCCCTCCCCCCACAGAGCGGCTGGGTGGCTGCTTTTGCAGAAGCTTGTATGACAGACACTGCAGGCAGAAATGATTATGCCAAAATTAGAGTCCCTTACCTAATGAGAAATCCTAGATTTCAAAATTCACAGATTTTGAAATATGGTTTTTAGCTGGCCCTGGTAAAATGCAGATTCTCTGTTTAGTATTTTATACTAACTTAGAATTGTGTGCATGCATGTTGTTTTTATTCCTTTGATTGCCCTAAAAGCACGGCATGGATTGCCTTTAGGCAAGATTTTTCACTGGTCTGTTTAGCACATATTTCCCTGGAATTAAAAAAAGGAATATTGAAATAACATTTAAATTTTCTTCACACAGATTTCTTAAGGAGAAAAATCCTGAATAAAATTTTTATTATAAAATCTTGCAGTTGATGTTTCTCTGTATTAACAATAGCAAAAGGTTATTATGAAACTTCACATTTATGCAGATTCTCAAATACAGCCTGACTCTGGTTGCTGATGGCTAACCCATTAAAAGCTGCAAAATCAAATGTTGAGTATTCTAGCACTCCTGTTTGGTTACTGCTATAACTTAGACTATATATTGCTTCCTGCTGTAGTTCCTATTTTCAAGTAAATAGGAATTAATTTTACCTGTAAAAGTTTTCCTGCTTTGGTCTCCAGTTTGAAGTAAAAGTGTTCTGCAAGAGAATCAAAATAACCACATTTCTTTAATTAAAAGTAATATGCTCGCAACATCTTCCAGGCACCCTTGAGCTGAAATGACAGAAAGTTAAAAGCTAAAATTTGTCATGGAAAACTCCAATCTGTATTAATTTCTCAAGCAGATTGTCACAAAGACTCAAAGCTTGTTTGCAGCAAAAAAAAGATCAACTCAATTAAAAAACCAAATTACTAGACACATAAATTCAGCAAGGAATATTTTTTTTGAAGCGGGAATGTTAATGAAATCTTTCAACTATTTTGATAGTAAGCTGACTTTTAAACTCACCCACCTCACAGGGTAGCTGCATTAGCGCAAGTCCAAATGCTGGTATCGTACCTGGTTTTGCAGAGAGACCATATGAATACTGTCAGAGGATATTTGTATCAACTAGGGCTCTGTTCACACAAAGATGATTCTGCTTTAAGATGAGCTGCATTTTATTATATATAAAAGTTACCTGAAAGGTTTAAGCTTTCATCGCACAGATGGAGTGATTTCTTAATTCGTAGCTTATTTGTAACTTAGTTAAACACTGCTTATGTAGTCACATTAATCAGTTCCAGCTCAGGTCTTCTTAGTTTATTAAAGAAGTAGCTGCTAAATCTGACACAGGTTGCATGACGTGCCACACAGCGCTGTCTGTCTGGGCGCAAGTAGCTGTGAGTGGCAGCAGAGGAGACGAACCCAGCTCATGTCAGCGGCAGTGACCTTGCAAAGGAAAATACATGGGCTGTGTGTGCGGACAGAATATTCCCTTACGCACTGTCCCTCTCCTTGGGGGCTTTTGCTGAACAGCAACTGTCACTCATTTTTTCCTGTAACCTGCTGAGTTTTTTCTTTAAGTCCTCGCTTTCAAGTTATGTTTGCATCTTACAGATTTGTTTCATACATAGCATCTGAGACAGAAAACCCTTCCTATCCATCCATGCGTATAGATTGCTAGTGCACGTTCTCCTCATGTCTTTATTCCTGACTCCTTTATTCCTCCTTTGACATCTGCCTTCTTGTCCTGCTCACATCCATTCACAGTGTTGCTGCAAAGATACTTTCTCTATTACTTTGAAAGCAACTGTCTCTTTGGGTTCCTCTGCTGCCACCCCTTTTCTCCCAGTCAAACATGAGTCACTTGTCTTTATTTTCAACACCCTTTCTCATCTCGCTCTCATTTCTTGTTTACTACTAAAACATCAGCTTAAATCTTTGATTGGCTGTGATGCCCTGATGAGCTGGAGATGGCCACAGACATGATTTTGGTGTTTTGAATCATCTTTTGACTTCCAACTATGTATTGCAAGATGCTATTGCAAAGTGAGTAAGCAAGTTAGTGAGAAAGTAGCAGACTTGCATTGAGAAAGTGTTGGGAGCTGGAATTTTAAAGACTCAAGCACTCTGTTCTGAATACATTACATAAAAGAAAATGCATTTTGAGATTTTATGGGTTATGGAGGCTGAAAAATGTCCATTGTAAACAAATACAATATAATTTTCCTTATTCCATTGAAAAGATCACAAATTCAAAGACTGAGCAAGCTGACATGAGGGAGAGGCTTGAATTCAGGGGGGCTTGATATCTGTCTGAGGTGTGAAATGCTCCCAGGTCCTTCCTTTAACCCCAGCCCACTATTCCCAGGAGCTGGAGCATGTGACCTTAGAGCTTTTTTGGGCCCAGTAAGACTACTGTGGTGTGTCATGAATAGCCTAAGTTTCTCCTCCCTTCTTCAGCTCTAGGGAGAGGGAACAACCCAGCCACTACACTAACCAGTGAATTTACTTTCCAACAAGAATGCACTTGTTAATTTACTCTTTTAAAAATGATTTATTCTGCAGAGCTGTCTACTTTAATCACTATTTGAGCTTTCCAGAACCACAGGACTGGCTAATTATTTTCATTGCCTCCCTTTGGTTACTTGCGCTGTATAGATCTGCTGTTTAATGAGTCACTCGGAGGCCAGAAGGAACACTGAATTCCTGAAGTATAGGGTGTCTAGACAAATAATGTATGAGCAAATATTTCCACTGTAAGCAATGAGATAGTGTTTGTTTCTGATAAACTGGTTCAAATAATTTATTTCTAAGCTTGAGTTGAGGTATACAGTTTTTAGCACAGGGATGAGAGAGGGGGAAAAAGGAATGCAGTGATGGGGGCTGTGATTTCAGCCGTTCATTTAATTATTGTTATTTATATTGCTGAGAGCAGAGCCCCACTGTGTCAGATACTGCAACCATACAATAACAGGCAGTTACTGCAGTTTAGCTTCTACGCAAGTCAGTAATGGTAAAGTCATCATTTATTCTTTGGCAAAAAATCATATGCACCCCCCTCACATAATTGTACTTGGCATGTTTTTTTCTTTTTAATTAGCTGCAGTTTTTATTAAATGTTTATGTTGTAAGCTGCTGATTACTGCTTTTTGTTACAAATACAGTCAACACAATTATCCATACAGGATTTGGTTTGTGGATTTACTGTATCACACATGGGCCAACATGCCAGCTAGCTCTGTGCGGAGCCAGCTGTAGCCTAGGGGGTTTTGTTTTAAACTCGGGGGCGATGCTGCACGAATGTGGCTGTCCTGCATACAGGGCTGGCTGAGGAGAAGAGTGAGGGTAATTCTGCTGGGGCTGCAGGCAGGGGCGACT
>NW_009258268.1:1855702-1857766 GCF_000687185.1 Egretta garzetta
TGAACCAGGGACTGCATGTGCCAAGCAAGCTCGCACAGGATAGCACAGGCTGCTGAATCATTCCCCTATCTCACAACTCTGGAAACACTTTGTATAGATAAACTACAGAGACTGTCAGCATAAGAAGAAGTCAGCCAGAACTGGGTTGCTGCTAATAAATTCTGCTGGACATGAGAGACCCTGAGCTCTTGCTGCGCTGTATTCTTCAGAGCTTCCCTTGAACCTACAGCTTCTACCTTTTTCTCCTTTTCCCAGAATATTCCAACCATCTGTCCTCTCTGATAATATAGGGTATGCTACAGGTCTGAATAGGAAATAGTTTTCTTATTCTGTGGAAAATTTCCCTATCTGTCTCATAGATTGAATTTTTTGAAAGGCTGACCAAAAATTATTTCTCTGTTTCACAGAGTTAGGTTAGGGGAAAATGGCATCTTATATTGATACCGAGCACTTTCCTGATTGTATTTCTTTGAAAAAAGTGCTTAGAACGGGTCACTGCTGGCACTGATTGAAGAAGTTTGATGAAACGGTGATGACACGGTTGGAGATAAAATGATGGTGTGCTTCAAGGTTTTGGGTAGAAACAGAAGAGAGGAATTGAAATGTCAGGCCTGGGCATTGTATACAGAGCTGCCTAATTTGTGTAAGTACTACAGAAAAAGAGAAGTATTTGTAGGTACTGAGTCCTATATCGAGTGAGCAATATGTACTAAAAGAAAAGGAAATAATTCATGAATAAGAAGAATAGTTTTGTATCCTCCCATCTTCCTTCCCATCTTTCCATGTGGCTGTTTTACCCATCTCTGGTGTCAGGCCTTGTTTTCTGAAGTGTGTTTCTCCTCTGGTAGTTAAAAACATCTCTTTTATCATATGTCATGAAATGATAGCTCATTCTCTTGCCTCTAAGCTATCACACATATTTAGAAAGAAACTCATCAATATAAATGTTTGTGTCTATGTCTGATTGGCTTCTCATGTTTAAAAAGGAGGAAAAGGGAGATTGATTGCAGAGGCCATAAAAGTAATGATGCGTTTAATGAAAACATACATTTTATAGGCAAAACACGCTTAAAAATTACTTGAAGCTGCTGCATATGAGTTAATGAAATTAAATGACCTTCAAAATTTTGCTAATGTGACCTCGGGTTATCCCTTTGAGCCTTCAGCCGGTTTTACATTTATTTGCACACATGGCATGTATTTTTGTGCATTTGGTCTATCTCAAGAACTCCTTTCAGCTCTCCCTGTCAAATACTGTAGCTACAGAGCTACACTGCAGTGGTTGCTCAGCGTGAAAACCAGGCTGCAGGCTGTGTGGCTGTCCCTGAAGAAACAGATACCCTTCCTTCCCCCAGTCCTTCCCTTGGTGGTGTTGCTATAAATTTGTCTTGAGGAGCTAGTGCCCTCTAAATTGCCTGTTGCTAGCTACTTCTTTTTGTACAAAAATCAAACTGTGACTGGGTCCAAACTGTGATGTGGCTGCATGGCTGAGTTTCCTATGGGAAATGATGTCAGAAAGTCTCTATATAGGTGAGTAAGTAGTATGGCATCATTCCACCTCCTGTTTAGCTGAACAACTTCTAGACTGAGCTTACATCCCGTGTCAGGCTAGTCCATCTCTCTGAGTTGGTGCTTGTTCATGAAAAGGATTATGACTATGGTCATATCTACATTGAAGCTACTTTTGTGCTGGTGGCTTCCACCCTAGTGGTCAGTCTCCTGCCAAGTGAAACTGAAGGCCTCATGTCCGCATTGGTTAAAACTATTCTTCTCTAAAATGAATGAGTCATCTCAACGTCGCCTAGCATTTGGATTTTGGTCATGTAGTCCTTTGGGTTTCAAGATTTTATTATTATTATGGTCATATCTACATTGAAGCTACTTTTGTGCTGGTGGCTTCCACCCTAGTGGTCAGTCTCCTGCCAAGTGAAACTGAAGGCCTCATGTCCGCATTGGTTAAAACTATTCTTCTCTAAAATGAATGAGTCATCTCAACGTCGCCTAGCATTTGGATTTTGGTCATGTAGTCCTTTGGGTTTCAAGATTTTATTATTATTATTATTA
>NW_009258268.1:1858386-1878381 GCF_000687185.1 Egretta garzetta
AGTGGTGGGATGGCAGGGTTAGGTTAACGGTTGGACTCGATGATCTTAAAGGTCTTTTCCAACCAAAGTGATTCTATGATTCTATGATTCTATTATTATTATTATTATTATTATTATGGTGGTTTTTGTTGTTTTCAGTTGTAGGTAAGCAGTGAGAGGGCTGTGTTGCAGAATGCCAGAATGGTGTTTCTGTAGTGTGATTTCCCAAACATATGTTGTGCACCCTCAGCTGTGGTATAAGGAGAGTGGGGAAGTTTGCGACCAGGATCAGAGAGAGCTGGGAGGCAGCATGAGGTGTGGTTTTGTGCATACTGCATAAAAATTAGTCTCCAGAAAGACCTATCTTCTGAACTTCTGGATTCTTTGCCAAGGGAGCTAGACCCCAAGGCTGAGGTAGCACATGCATAATGCACATGAGCAGGACCCAATATTCCCCTGCTGGTCCAAGTGGCTGTGACTGTGTGCATTGGGATAGAGGCCATGCCAGGTGAGGTGACAGGGCGGATTGCCTCCCTGCTGGAACAAAGACCATATCGTTGTTCTCTGCTTCACTGGCATCCTATCCCCATGCATCCAAAGAGCTTCCTTGTTCATTTATGCTTTAAAACATCCATATGCATGTTTGAAAAACAAATTAAAGTTAAAAGCAGATGAAAACTTTACAGATCATGTTGTTTTCAAGCTTTTCATACAGCTTTCCTGCTTTTCATACAGCTTCCTGCATCAGTGTGATGCAGCATATTTCTAAGACGACTCTAGTAACTCATCAGGGCTATATCCTTCTCATGAGGCAAACCCCATAAAATTTCTAGATAATTTTGTGTCAGCTACAGAACTGAACACGTGGCCTTTAGTATTTTGTCTGTGTAGCTGGAAGGACATTAGAGACAAAAAATCCCTACTGCTATAAGAAGGTAGAAGTCTTGACCAAAGATTCAGTTAGATCATACATCTCCCACCATCACTTTGAGAAGGTAAATTTGGCTATTTACAGATGCATACAAGGAAAGGCTGAAGTTATCTTGAAACCTTGGCACAGCTGCAGGTACCTGGGAGCCGAGGTATCCTGCACTTTCCTCTGACCCCCAAATACCAGGCAGATACCACAGCATATTTGCTACAACAGGGGTTCTGGCTGGGAACAGCAAAGAACTAGCTCACTCAGTCACTCCTCTCACCTGCAAAGGATCTGGAATGGAAGATGGTAGCTCAATCATTCACTTCTGTTTACCCCTTATGGCCCAATATGGCAAAAAGTCTGTGTACAGCTCTGAGGCTCTGTACCTGGCTCTCTGGGAGGTACCACATCATCTCTAAGCTCCCAAATGGGGAAGAAGTATGCCATAAAAACCATAAGAATCTGAATCCAGTCTGCTGGTCATACAGAAACCATTAACAGTCAATTAAAGGAAAGCATAAGACTGAAGCACATGTCTGGTAATCTTATGTATTATATTCGGCTAGCTTCAGACAACCAGGCTGTTGGAAGACAAATTTAGTACTGGGCTATATCTCTTTTTTGAGGGGGAGAAAATGGAGTGGAAAACCTTGTCTCATTTCACCTGACTTTAATGTCTTTGAGTAAAATGGAAAACATCCATTCAGCAGTTTATTTCTCTATTTCTTTCTCTCTAAGCTTTCTGTATGGGGGAAAATACTAGACTGTTTCTTTAAAGTGGGACCAGTGATACTCATCTCCTTTTCAAGATGCATTGTGATCTACTTATAGCAGATCAATACTATTTTACATTGCTTTAAAATTATAGTAAGATTTTTGTTTTTTTTTTGACAACGCCCCCTTTTTTAAGACAAACCTTTGCAAGAGTTTATGGAGGGACAATAACATTTTAAGTGTGGTTATAAACCACATGAAAGTCCTTAGATTTCTACCACAAATCCCAGCTTATTATTTATACTCAACTCCCCCCTCCACTGGTAAAATAATTAAGACATAATGGTAGAGGTTGCTGCTGTGGCTGCAGCATGTTCCTTCATCTGCAGTTTGAGATGCACAGAGATGTCATCTGTCCTCTGGAAGGTTCGTGTATCACTTCCGAGCCCAAGGTCCCAACTGTGTTGGGGGAAGAAGCCAGTCACACAGAATCACAGAATCACAGAATGGTAAGGGTTGGAAGGGACTTTGGGAGATCATCTAGTCCAACCCTCCTGCTAAAGCAGATTCACTTAGAGCAGGTTGCACAGGACATCGTCCAGGTGGGCTTTGAATATCTCCAGAGAAGGAGACTCCACAACCCCCCTGGGCAGCCTGTTCCAGTGCTCTGTCACCCTCAGAGTAAAGAAGGTCTTCCTCGTATTCAACCAAAACCTCTCATGTTTCCATTTGTGCTCATTGCCCCTTGTCCTGTCGCTGGGCACCACTGAGAAGAGTCTGGCTCCATCCTTACCATTAAATTCAGTGCAGGATGAAGACCAGCCCCTTGTCATTTGCCACCCCACAGTTGCTCCCTACAGAATGGTTTCCTTCCATTTCACCACCTCTCCTCCATCCCTTCTGGATGCCTGCACCCTTTCTGGCAATTTTTCTTGCCATCGATGTGGTATTTGGACCTATTGAGTACCTTAAGGTGAGCTGAGGGCTTCAGATATTCATGATCAGGAAATTTCATTGCGCAAACAAAACCTTAAATCCACAGCATGTGGGCAGGGTTGGCACATTTCAGAATGGAGCTGCTTTTGTTCCTGAGGTGCCTATCGAAAACGCAGCATGGACTCTCCATTCTCTGGGCTCTTTCATCTTCTGAGAGTGAACTATGGACCCAGAGTATTATATTCTGGCATCCACAGAATTTACAATGCCTGTTTTGAAGCAGTCTTCCTGATAAGATGTATTGAGAAAACAAGGAAATAAAAGTAGACAAGATACTTAGTTTAGGCATTTTTCTTCACAGGCTATGAGACCAATACATTTTCTGGCTCTCAGAATAGCAGTATTATCCTTTTAAGAAACTTTAGAATAGAAAGAGGCTGAGGCCCATCTAGGTCAATCCCCCCTAAATCTTCAGACATTATGTGATTATTTTAAAAGTATGCAAAATGTAACAAATAATTTCAAAAGTATTAGAAATTTGCCAGAAAGTGTTAGAGAAGAGCTTTTGGGATGCTTGTGCTTTAAATATACCTGTATCAGTCCTTGCTATCAGTTTCTTCTTTGTGTTACCGGGTGCAGACAAGCTACTATATAAAATGCTGTATAATTATAGGCTAAAATTTGACCAAGAATCTACACAGTAAATTCCATGTTATTACAGAATAGCCACGAGACACTAATTTCTGTCTTCTACACTACAATCTTCTTGTAATGCCGCAAATTATGTAGTAATTACAGATGGAATAACATGGTATCTTCGACCATTAGTACTCTGCAATTTGCAGTAGCAAATGACTGGCCATGTTCTACCCTAATGTCAGTGGGATTTCTGTGTCTAGATCAAGTTGCATACAAGCAGGAAAGATGAGTTGTAATAACATGATCAAATGCAGGAAATGGGAAGGAGGTTAGGAAGGCTTTCTGCTATTTTGTGCGTGTTTCGGTGTTTTCCCGGATTTGTTTCCAGATGTGCCTGCAGGGGGTATAACATAGGTATTGCCTTTATAGCCTCACCTCCAACAGGTCCCATGAAAATGGAATTTTTGTTATGGATGTCCACAAGTTTCATTGTCCACAGTGAATGGTCACATATTTTCTTTGTCTAGCACATATATTTAAGAATTCTCAATTTTATTTTTATTTTTTTTTCCTCTTTTCGATTGCAATTACCATTTTCTTTCCTGTGCTTGGACCTACTACTTAGAAATTAGCCTCATGAATTCTTCCAGGTTTAATCCATCTCCTGCAAAATACTGTATGCTTCTTTCCAGAGAGCACTGAGCAGGAGGCATCTGCAGAGGAGATCCTCTCCTGCCCCATTCTCTCTTTGGTATATTTTATTTGCGCTTTATTTTCTGGGCAAGCTGGTTCCAGCTGTATGCCCCTATGTCTTCAACAACAGCAGGTGGAGGCTAGCAAATGTAACTTTGTGTTGATTCCACGTGGGGAGTAGGGGAAGGTATAAAGCCTTCTTTTGATACCAGATGTACTCATGCGGAAAGCACAATGGACCTTTTGCTTCCTCTGAAGTGTTTCTTCCCAGTGTGGCTCAAAGGCTCCCCTCTGACTTTGGCTCCCCTCTGGCGCCTGCTGGGAACCTGCATGCACAGCCTCAAATGAGCCCTTGGAAAGGTGCAGGACACTGTGTTTCTAGTAGGTGATGACGCTGTTAAGCATACAGCAGGCTGGCTATAGGCATCCAGGTGCACAGTGGTTGGTAGGGTGCGGAGTTTGGTACACTTAGTGATGCTCCAGAGGCTGTGCTGTGGGAGCAGTACTGGCACAGTCCCTGGGGTACAGGTACCAACTTGATATCTATCGCAAGCCAGTCAGCCTTGCATGTCTTTAGCAACTTGATAAGATGGAGGCCATTGGATAATTTTCCTTTTACTCTTTAAGGTGTGGCTATTAGACTGATTTTTCCCATCATGTAGTACCCGAGTATAAGTCACTTCTGTCATGAATGTGTGGCGTTTGGGCCTGAATATCTAAAAAGGAAGAAATCTGAGTCACTGCTCGCTCTGATTACTTCACAGCTGCAGTCAGCCCTCTTTCTGAAGGACTATAAACTGCTCAGTACTGCTCACATAAAACAAGTCATAGAGAAAACACTGATGAAAGCACAGGTTATTAAGAAGCATTTAGATATATCTGATAAAATCTAGCTTTGCTTTCCATGCCAGCTACACACAATTAAACAGATTAAATTAGGCTGCACTGAGCTCTGGGCTGCCACACCAGGCTGCTTCTGATACCCAAGCTGCTTGTTTAAACTTAGCTCAGAAATCTCTACAGCCCATTGTAGTTTTCAGTCTGCAATGCATTCCCATAGACTGATAATATTGTCCCTGTGAATAAAACCACATGCAGTCCCTGCTCTTCACTACAATAACATTAGAAACTGCTTAAACTACACCGAAGCAGGGCATCGCCAGCTTGCCCAGTGAGGCGCTTTCCCTGTTTTCACAGCTTCCCTGAAGCGAGCGTGATCATGGCTAGGAGGAAGTAATCCAGAGATCCTAGATGTTCCTATGCAACGTGTTTCTATGAAAACAAAATAATGCTCTGAAATGTAAATTTCAGTGAGACAGAGCTAAGCTCCAGTAACAGCCATCCCTCTGGTGGTTGTGACTGCCTGGGCTATGTGCCCCGCCTGTGTTA
Source organism: Egretta garzetta (assembly GCF_000687185.1). Lineage (NCBI taxonomy): Eukaryota > Metazoa > Chordata > Aves > Pelecaniformes > Ardeidae > Egretta > Egretta garzetta. The sequence goes on from NW_009258268.1 coordinate 1,863,656, forward strand.
GGCACCAGGCTGATGCATTGGTCCAGTCCTGGGCACTCAGCAATCTCCTGGTGTGAGCAGGCTCAAAATGGCTAAAAGCTGCTCTAGATGGCTCAGTGATGCACCTTTTTAGAGTACGGAAATGTTGTCAAAGATCCCTTTATGTGATGTGAGCCCCAGCTGCTTTAATGTGCCTTCCAACACAGGCCCACACAGACTCTTGATACCTTAGTTGCATCCTACTTTCTGTCTACTTTGCAGCTTGAATTTTTGGAGACTGTGACAATTAAGGCAAATCACCACAGGCTTTTCAATGAACTGTCTGCATCAGGCTCACTGTCTGCTGCTGAAAAGTATAGAGTAAGGCAAAAGCTGCAAAAAGCATGCTGCAAAATCCTCTCTTTCACTCATCTGGAATGATGTTGGCCATTGTTAATGCCCATCCAGCAACTCAATGTTCTCAGACCTCCTATGCTCCCTCTTCAGCCTTCTTGGAGCCAAAAAAATGAAGAGATCCGATGTTTAAAGATACAGACCAGAAACAGAGTTATGGCTTTCTCCATTGAAAAGAATGTTTTCTCTTAATTTCACTCCTGTTTCTCTCACTGGTCCAAAATGAAGCCTCTTGGTATGTGGCCAGGAGTCATTTAAACAGGGCAGAATCAAAGTTGTATTTTCCATTCTCAATGTCTCTGCTACATGTAAATGTATATTCTGACCACCTCCTGAGTATTTTGAAACAAAAACAACAACAAAAAAGAAAGGATGTAATCAAAATGGCATCTAAAAATTAGCCTGCTGATTCATATGGATGTTTACCATTTATATATATATATGTATACCCATCATTCTAGTCCCATGGTGTTTTTTCCCCCTTTTTCTGGTTTCAGACAGAGCAAGGAAGAAAAGACACATGCAAAGAGGAAAGAATGAGAGATTTGAGAAAGAGGCAAAATGTGTATTTGCGAAACAAATTAATCTTTTTGGGCACCTTGCTGTTTGAGTGTTTTCTTTTCAATCTTTTTAAAAGCGCCCAGTTTTCAGAGAGCACCTATCCTCCCAGAGTGATGGCTACCTGATGTGTCAGTGCCAGCTGAGCATCTGGCATCACTCATCACTTTGGGATATGGAGGCCCCAAGTGTTTACACTGCTTCAGATTGTCAGTCCCTTTCAAGGAGTTGGTGAAAGCTTTGCATTTGCATTGGTTTGACTTGTTTGAATGGTTTTCCCATTCTTTTTATCACTCTTTTTCTCAATAAGAGGTTAAAGTTCTGGTGTGGTAGTATCCATCCACATAAATATGAGAGCTTGATACGTTTTAAGAGGGAGTAACTTTTAAATGTTGATGAAGGTATAATATTCTGAGTAGGTCTTAAAACCACCAAAGGTCACATATGGGTTTCTTATCTCCCCTTCCCCTCCTCCCCCTCCTCCACCCCCCTTTTTTGTTGTTGTTTTCTGATGCCTGTATAGCTAGATTTTTGATACTACGAGGTAACTTCATGGATGGAAGATACTGAAAAATAGCACCATTTAATGTTCTAACAGCTCTAAAGTGTTTCCGAACATCGTTTTTTCCTGTGAAAATTTATGGTGTGCCCGTAACATGAGTTGGCAAATTTATAATGCATCATTTGGATGACAAACAGGAGAAATTAAAAGTGTGTGTGTGTTGTGTATATATATATGTGTGTATATATATATATATATAAAAAAGATGGATACAGTATTCAAAGCATTTGGAGAAATACTTCATGCTGAATGTTAACTGAGTAATACCAGTTAGAAGCACAACCTCAGCTAGCATAAGGGTCATCTAGAAACTCCTGTTATTATAGAAGATGCTTAACAGCTAGTCTGAAAGGGATATGCTCCTCACGCTGATTTGAATTTACTGGAGAACTACAAACTTTGGATAAACTGTATTGTTGCTGTCTTCTAATTTCAGCCTGTAACAGCACCCTCTGTGTGTGTGTATAAATATTGGTATCTAGGATAGATGTTAAGTATGTATTAATATTTGTTAATTCATGCAGTTTTGTGGTATTATGTCTTGCAATTAGTTGAGACATGTTTCAACTCTAAATCAATTCCCAAATAAAAAATGATTGAGGGTACTTAAAAACTAGTTGGAAGTGGATGATCAGACTCTTCAATTAATTAGGAAAAAATCAAAGAGATGATGGAGCATGTGTTGCAGAATCACAAGTGACTGCACCAAATAAGCTCAAATCAACAAAAGCGAGTAAGAAATCACATAATTACCTATGATGCGCTCTTGAAAGACAAGAGGAGCACAAAGTGTCTCCTACTTCCAAAACAGAGGGAACTGAAAACTTGAATACTTCAGTATGCTTCCCCATCAGCAATGAAATACATCATCTACATAGGGGTGAGGACAAAGTAGACAGTTTCATAGGAATATGCATATTTGTTAATTAAAACCAATTCATTCTAATTCTTCTCTTGCACAGAAATCAAGCTGACTAAACTGGCATCCAAATGGAGACGGTGTTTAAGTGCTTTTTGCATGTAGAGGTATATGGGGGGGATTGTAGTTCTATCCAGACCGATGGCAAACCACTAATTTTGTTGAATGCTAGAACTCACAGCAGTTTTGAAGAAAATTAGACCACCGGGATTAAAGTCCAGGGTCACCTGCATGTAGAATAAAGGAAGGACCTTAGTCTGAGAGAGAACAAGCTAGAAAAGCTTTTAGGGAATCAACAATGATCACCTGCATTTTAACAAACTGTCTGCTCATAAAAAATCTCTCACATTTTTATTTGGCTGGTTAACAGCAATACATCAAGTGGCAATAGCTCTAAGTCCCAAATATAAAATGCAGATCTAGCTCCTGTCTAAATGTCCTATCCAATACAACAGCAAGTGAGGAAATAAAATTCCCACTGAAGCATAGGGATAGCAAGGAGAAATACACCTTCACTTCATTACATTAGCAAAGGTGCACCCCATTGCTTGTAAAGATTCTTACTGTTGTTAAGTATCTCTTTTTCTGAAAACCCTAACAGAAACGATCTTTTGAAATCTGAAAAACATGAGAGAGAGTAAAATTAATTATATACACGTGTTATTTTTTTCCCTTACTGGTCTCTAATAGACAATATTTTTGGAGCAGAAGAGAAATGTTTTTGTTTCCATGGCAACAATATCCACTCTTCTCCTTTCTGTCACAAACCGTGGTTTCTGAGCATATTTAGAAAAACTGAAACGTGAGTAACTCAAAATGATAAAGCCAAGCGCAGTAAATTTTCATCTAAATAAATATTTGTATTCGGTCTTGTATCCATTTGCTTTGAAAATTTTCAAGGTCAGGGTGTTTGTTTGCCATGCTGATGGCGTTCCCATTAAACACTTAGTCCTGTTCCCAATGAGAAGTCTATTTAAACGTGTCTTGAATGTTGCTGATGCTACCCTAAAATAATTGAAATAATTAAAGTGGGAAGCAGCACTGCATAACATCTTTCAGAACGGCAAAGCATGCCGCTGGAGCACTTGAGGATTCAGGGCGACCAGTGCATACAGTATACAAGAATATATATACTGGAAGGGTCAAGTCTTTAATTTATAAGTGACTTGAGGGTGTCTCTCTTCTCTGGGCAATGCTAACTGTGCTGTCAAAGTTCAGCAACAGTCTGCGCAGAAAAGCGTTGGACGGATCTGCTAGGGCTCCACTTTCTTCTTTTCAATTCCTTCTCAGCGCAAACCTCTCAGCTACAGATTAAATCTCTTTCTTGTCTGTTGGACTTGTTTCTCTCTGAATAATTTCTTTACACTCACTGGGCCAGACTTTCAAGTCTTTTCTCCAGAAATATTTATTTCTAGGAAATGAAAAGGATTTAACAAGAGAAACTGAGACCCACACCAGAATATACACTGTGGTAGAACTTGGCTGTATAAAGCTGTATATAGATGACAAGCCTCAGCTTCAAACCAGCAATGAAGTGTTTTTATTGGAGTCATTTCAACCCAAAGCAAAATATGGTGTTTTGGTTTTTTGATGGGAATAAAAAAAAGAAAAAAACCCCAGTGTTGTCAAATTTAAAATATCACTTACAGGAAATGTTGTTCACCGACCATATTTTCTCATTAAAAAAATGCAGGCAAAAAATTTCTCAAGTAGTTATCTTTGTAACTTTGATAAAGTGGGTTGAATAGGCAAACTGTAAAGTATTGAAACGGCTCGAACTTTAGACAGGAAAATGATGCCTCTGATTTTGTTCCCCCCCCACCTGCACAACCATTTGAGTTCATGGTGCATCGGGAGCATGGTGCGTACACTGTGCCTTCCCCTCCCTGCTCTTTAGGGCTTTCTTTAGGGCTACAGCAGACTGATTAACTCAGCTATAGGTACAAGTAGACAAAGGAAACCCATGTGGCTTTTATAACTGTATCTGGCCCTGTTGGCTTTGTGCTGAAGCATGGCAGTCCTGGAAGCATCGTCGGTGCTGCAGCTAAGCCAGTTAGAGAGAAAAAGGCAGTGGCAGATAATGGGGGAGAAACAGAGATTTTTCTCTCCTCTCATCAGCCTTTTCCAAATAAGGTTTTTTATTTTTTTTTTCAGTGTACTTGTTCTTATATAAAAGACATCGTAGGTATCAACTCCAGCACTGACTTACAATTAACCACTATCTGAGAACATTACAATGCCTGCTCAGACTAGATAAAGGATCATCTAAGTTGAAACAAGAAAACAAAATTGTGCTGTTCCAGGTGGCCCCTTGCAGTGGCCAGCTTTTTATAGGCAGCAGCTCTGCATGCTAAGAGGCCCAAAATGTCCCTAAAGTTGGGCATAAGGAAAAATACTACAGTCCATCCATTCATCCTAACAAGAACTGTGATATTTTTTGCATGCACAGCTCCTGATGTAGGGCTATTATTGCCTCTTTGAGGATAAACCGCTTTCTAACTCTTGGCAGGATCCGGATCCTTGTTAGGGCTTGTCTTTATTACCACAAAAGCTGTGTTTTACCGCAGGGTACGATGTATTTTAGGTAGCCTGAGGTAAAAATACAAGTGAAGGCAATGCAGAAGGTAACTTTGCACAAGGGTGCAGATTTTGTCTCCGCTGTGTTTTTAGCTTAGAATACCTGATGCATAGCAGATACCCTGAGGTGAAAAGGGAGGTTTTGCTGGCAGGGAGTTGGAGGCCTCTTTCCCATTTCTTTTTCAGAAAAATGGCAGAAGCGCTGCTCATTCCGCTTGCTGCAATTCTTTACATGTGCCCATTTTGTAATATTTTGTGTTTAATACTGAAAATGAATCAGCGAGGAGAAAAATACCAGGAGTGCAACATGATGGATGCAAAAACCTCACCGCTGAGTTGCAGTACTGAATGAAGAATTACAACTGGATTTTATCTCAAGGCATAAACCCCCCTGAAAAATGGGGGTTTGTAATGGAAAGGCTATTGCTGACACAACCTTAACTTGAACATTGCCAACGGTCACACTATCACTTTATATAGCAATTTAATGGACAGCTTTTCGCCTTGCCAGTGGGAACACAGCCAGTTGAGGTGATTGGGTTTGCACACTATAAAACAGCTCAACCTTGGAATGTGCTGATGTAAAAGCACTCGTTCTTCATTAGCCAAATTTGAAATAATGGCCTGAAAATAGAAGCATGTGACTTGCATGTTGTATTTACACTGGTGCTGGGTACACAAAACCATCACCACACCTCTGGAGTTTAATGGACTTAACGAGCAGTTAAAGTGTTTTAGGCAGTCTGTGATGGGCAGCTGCAATGTCAGTCAACAGCTGCAGTTGGCATTTCATACTTCTTAGCAACCCACGTGCAGCAGAGCCTGGCCCGCAGGAGCTGCTGCCTTTTATAGCTCGGGCAGTGCTCCTCAGCTTGCTCTATTTCACTGATCCATCACATCTAAACAACCTTCTTCCTTTTGAGAAGCAGTGAATACAATAGTAATCAAATGGTATTTATTCAGCCATTGATTTTCTCCCTGATCTAAAATCACCAGAAGTTGGAATTTCAAGTCAATAGGCAATTCAGCTGGTTTCAAGAGTATTTTGCCCTTCATGAGAAAAAAAAAAAAAATGTATTGGACTATCAACACATTTTGTTGTATAAAATTAAATATGTTGATATGTCACATTATGAAATAATTAAAATGAAAATAATCCCATGATTCACATAAAGGATAACCTACATAAAAAACCCCAGAACATATATAACATGACTGGTTTTATATATTTTTTTATACACACACATATTCTATAATAAGTGTTATATAATGAGTGAACCTACGTGCACAATCACAAGTTTGGTTTTGTTTTAGCAAAGAATTGTTATACTGATAATTTTCTGAGATTGTCTAAAAGTCTGAATTTATGAAAGCAACTAAACATTTCAGCTTTATCGGTCTGATTTTCATTTGACTTTACTCTTGATGAAAATTTCATAGAAATGGACATGTTTTCAAATTTCAGGTTTACTGTGTATTTGTAGCTGAAAAAAAAGAATATTTTTCAGCTCACCCCAATCCAATTGTACAAAAATCTAATTGTAAGTCTTCATGCAGTGCCTCAACTCAGTTGTGAGGTTTTTAAATCTATCATGTTGTACCCCTGGTAATTTTTTTCTCACTGATTCATTTGCAGTACTAAACACAGAATATTACAAACTAGGCACATGTAAAGAATTGCATGCTTTTATCTTAGGCCTATCCTGAGCAGATGCTGCTATGTCAAAAGTTTTTGTAAGTCATTCATTTGCATTACCTGCCTCAGAGAGGGAATTGCTCCAGTTGGTCTATCAGCAATTTATCGCTCAGCTCAGCATGCCAGTGCCTGACCTCTTTGTGGTCCAACATCTCACCTACGGTCCCTCTGACCTTATTAACAATGCAGCATGGTGAATTATGAAAATCCTCTTGAGTCTTTCAGTCCATAGTGAGCTATGTTGCTGTTTTTCATAACTGAGACAATTTGAGTTACCTTGGAAATTTTGAGCTGCCTTCTGCTTGATGCCCAGAAGACTTTGCTGCAGCTCTGCTCAGGGGCAATTGTTCCTTAAACTTCTTTTAGGCTCTATTCAACATGACAAGCAAATCAATCTTTTCAATCCAGAAGCTGATGTAACTCAACATTTTATAAAGCGTTGCTATGAGAGTATGAACTGAGTAGATGGCTTTCAGGCCTATTCAATGTCACTTTCATAGATTAATAGAATAGCTTGTGTTTGACGGCACCTTTAGATGTCATCTAGTCCAATCCCCCTGCAATGAGCAGGGACATCTTCAATTAGATCAGGTTGCCCAGAGCCCCATCCAGCCTGACCTTGAACGTTTCCAGGGTTGGGGCCTCCACCACCTCTCTGGGCAACCTGTTCCAGTATTTCACCACCCTCATTGTAAAAGATTTCTTCCTTATATCTAGTCTAAACCTACCCTGTTTTAGTTTAAAACCATTACCCCTTGGCCTATCGCAACAAGCCCTGCTAAAATGTTTGTCCCCATCTTTCTTATAGGCCCCTTTAAGTACTAAAAGGCCACAGTCAGGTCTCCCTGGAGCTTTCTCTTCTCTAGGCTGAACAAACCCAACTCTTTTCAGCCTTTCTTCATAGGAGAGGTGCTCCAGCCCTCGGATCATTTTTGTAGCCCTCCTCTGGACCCACTCCAACAGGTCCATGTCTTTCCTGTGCTGAGGACTCCAGAGCTGGATGCAGTACTCCAGGTGAGGTCTCACCAGAGCAGAGTAGAGGGGCAGAATCACCTCCCTCGACCTGCTGGCCATGCTTCTCTTGATGCAGCCCAGGGTACAGTTGGCCTTCTGGACTGCTAATGCACATTGCCAGCTAATGTCCAGCTTTTTGTCCATCAGTACTCCCAAGTCCCTCTGCTTTCTTCCCCAGCCTGCATTGATACTGAGGGTTGCCCAGACCCAGGTGCAGGACCTTGCACTTGGCCTCATTGAACCTCATGAGATTCACACAGGCCCACCTCTCCAGCTTGTCCAGGTCTCTTTGGATGACATCCCGTCCTTCTGGTGTGTCAACTGCACCACTCAGCTTGGTGTTCCCTGCAAACTTGCTGAGGGTACACTCGATCTCACTGTCTACGTCATTGATGAATATACTAAACAGCACGGTCCCAGTACGGACCCCTGAGGGACACCACTCGTCACCAGTCTCCATCTGGACATTGAGCCATTGACCACTACCCTCTGGATGCGATCATCCAGCCAGTTCCTTATCCACCAAACATTCAACCATCAAATCCATATCTCTCCAATTTAGAGAGAAGGATGTCGCGGGGGACCGTGTCAAAGGCTTTGGGATTCATGGGATTCATCCCATCAAGTTTCAGTAATGGCAACTAGACTTTACACTACTTTACTGGGATTGCCATAAATGCAGAATATTAGCCTACCTGAGTCTTTTAAATACAAATAACCATATCAAGCCAAATAATAAGACATCCTTTTAAAAATGATATAGCTATGTGGCCTCTCTGTCTCTTTCACCTCTTTGTAAATACATATACATACAAACACACTTTGCATTTAAGAACTATCATGTGGCTATATATATATACACACTACTGAGCATAACCAAATTTTATATGGTGAGTAGTTTTGAATGAGATCACATGATCAATAATTATTTACAGTTAGATGACCAAAACACATATTATTTTATTAGATTTTTCCGAATAATAGCAACAGATGGTGACATAAATTTATAACCTTGTCTTAGTGCATGAGAATTTAATCACCTTCTGTCATTAATACTAAAACCTCCATGCTCAGTCAAGCAATTTATGATCACATTTTACAAAAAAGATAGCTGGATTATTCTTTCAATACTGATCCCTGAGACACTCTCTCTCCTGATGAAGTGGTGAGTAAAGTTTTGCTTCCGGAGGACTCCATACTTTGCAGTGAGTGTTTGATTAAGATTCAAGATGTAGGATGTGATGCAATCTCTTGATAGCCTATTGGAATTGGGCTATTTAGAACAACATACCAAAAGTGCTTCATAATTTTAGGTGTGTAGTGGTGCATCCAACAAAGCAGCAAAATAAGATTTTCTGAAAATTAGACATTTTCAAGGCATCCCAAGTTGTGCTCCAAAAGCACCCTCTATGTCATTAGTTACTTCTGAAAACTGTAGTCCAAGGGTTTGAACTGTATACAGTTGGCCAAACATCATGGTCAGCTGTGGACTGAGTATCTTTTGAGTATACAACGAGCAGCAGAGCTGAGCACCTCAGCTCTGGAAATGTTTCCTTGAGAAGATCTGTGCATTTGGAAAAGCTGTCCTAACCCTTCTGAACTTTATTTGAAATGATTCTGGATTGAACCCTGTGGTGGGATTTGAGATGAACAGGAAATAAATAATCCTGGAAATTTGTGTCATTTTGAATTAGGGGGAACTAAAATTTCAACACAAATTATCTACAACCCCTACCAGAGATCTTTTTCTCTGTTCTTTCTTCCATTTAACCTAACAACCACCTGAGATTTATTATTTGGTTGTGGTATTTTTGGGTGACTTCTTATCCTCACTTTCTCTATCTTTACTGGCTGGTGTGACCCCCTCCTGCCCCTGCCCTATTTCTGTCCTTCCAACTGGCAAATGTGTTGATTTTGTATTTCTGAGAGCCGTAAGAGAAAAATGCCATGCTGGGTGACTGTATTCTCAAGTCTCAAATGTTTTTGAGAAGGATCAAGGGACAGAAACCAAGAGACTTTTCCTTTGTATTCCTGCAGAGCAGAAATAAAGCAACAATCCTTCTGAGAGAGTGATTACTTTATTTTTAGGACAACACTTGAAAGTTTACAGATTTTCAGTTTTGTGAATAAGAATACTTTCTTTCAAATTGGTGAATGTAGTGAATTATAAATTCCATATGACTTTGACGTCTGCTTAGTTTCATTCTGCAAATAGCTCTACCATCAGAAAGTGTTATCTCATGTATTATAAAGTTTCAGATTTTATTTTTTCTCCATTGGCCCTTCAGTCAGAACTTCTGCTTTTTTCCATGTCTGATTGAAATCTGAAATTCAGATGAATTGATCTTACAATGGCTTGCAACTAAAGTCATGGGAGCTGTTTGGTCTTGTCATGGTTTAGTCTGGAATTTCTTTTTTTGTTTATTCTTTATTTACAATTTTATTGGATTTTTATGTAGAAAGATGAAATATTAACAGGCAACACACATAATTATAGTGTTTTGCCACATTGTGCAGAATTTACAAGACTATCAATAGGTGTTTTTTCATGGTATAAGGGAAGCTGGCACCCATCAAGAGTAACTCAATACCTGCCACCGACTTGGTAAATCAGGGCTATTTTTGATCTCCAAGAATGCTTTGCTACATGATTATTGTCACTAAATATGTGTTTGCTAATATTGCTAATATTCATGCTGCTGTTTCTTCTGGTTTTAATGTAATATATTTCTTTTGCAATTCATCAGAATCCTACTCTGAAAATCAATAGTCTATTAATGTATAATAGTAGAAATAATAGTATATATCAATAGTATATAATATAATTTATTTATTCCATTGGGTAAAACTCTTTAACAAAACATGTCCATTGCTGAGGCATCAAATGTGGAAAATAGTATTGTCGGGTCACTAAACTTTGCAATACAGGACAAGATAGAGGAGAAATTAATTCTTGCAAAGAGTCTAGTGAGCATCAGACTTTTTTTGATCTTTTTCTTGTGGTATTCTGGGAAGGACAGAAAATAGCACAGACAAAACTAAGCCAGTGACAATGATCTTGAGAAGAATGGTGCAGTCCTGAATTTATAATGTTAAGGTTGCAATTTAGCAAATTCTCTCAGATACTGAACACTGCAGATGATTAAATAGTTTCCTTTTAGAATAAGTTATTGAAAAGGTGAAGGGCTTGTAATATAATACTTGGCAGAAAGACTTCTGAATGCACTTAACTCTAGCAGTTACATATTCTCAGGTTGTCTTTATCCGTATGCTTATAATTCCTACAAATTTTTCAGACCCAATAATTCAACTCCCAAAGTTACTTACATTCAGTATGTGTTTAAATAGAGGTATATCTGAAAAGGGCTTCAACCTAATGCTTTACAGAGAGGTCATTAGGAGGCTTCAGATCAGTTTCTGTTATAAAATTCTGTTTTTATACTTCCATTAATTCCTGTAACATTCACCTTTACGACATAGCTTTCCATGGCTGAGAGAGTATTTGGATTCAGCAGAAACCTTTCAGCTGACTTTGAGTTATAAAAGAATCCTATTTAAATATATGAAGTAAATCCTACTTTTTTGTCCAGATAGAAGGAAAGGGAAATGTTTCAAACCAAACCAAGTTTTAAACTTCAAATTGTTCAAGTACAGTAGCTCATAATGAGCAGCTGACTCAATCTGAAAAGATTTAAGGAAGTGTTCACATCATCCAGTCTTAGGCAGTGGATATGATCAACCTATTACTTAAACTCTTCCTATTGTCAAGCTCTCCAGAGAGCTCTGATTTATATGGTCTGAATCACCTCTGGGAATAACTTGTTTCTCTCTTAACTGGCTATTGGCAAGACCCTAGAGATAATAGTTGTTTAAATACGATGGCTAAAGCTGGGTGGTATGAATACCCTCTTTCATCACAGGGCAGAGATATTGTCAGTCTTTAAAAGTGTGCCCTAATATGTCCATGAAGCGGAACTGGTCATCCTTTCCCAAGGTTTCATAGAGATCATGTAGCATGCCAGTATGATGTGGAGGATCCAGAGCTTAGCATTTAGACCGTACTGGATTCAGCAATATATAGCGGTTTAAAAATGTTCTTCAGTTAGCTATTCTGATACATTTACAAAGTAAATATGTCTTCTTTATTCTTAAAGACTGTCCATCAGAGCTGGGTTTTCCAGTGAAGTTAAGGACCTCAACTTTCCTTCCCTTCATCATTTCACCTATGGTTGCTTTTCTCACTTGACATCCTATGGTGGAGGAGTAGTTCTACAGCCTTCTCTTTATTTTGAGGGTTTCTGTAACTTTGGTACCTTTTTTTTCCCCATTAGACAGTGCGCAGTATTTCTCAGTCATTGAGTTGGTGTGATGTTTGTCACGGGTTGTTTAGTTTGCGGCAAACACATGGACATGTTAAGAATTTGTCTGTTGGGCTCAATTTGAGCTGAAGAAACTTGAAAAGCAACACAAATGCAATACCGTTGCTTAAAAATAGTCTATATAGCACTTGTAGTCAAGAATTAATACACTGAGTGTTTTCAGCCACGATTTCTATCATGAGGCAAGAAATCTTGATTGAACTAATTACTGGTTTTAGTTTTGCATCATTGTTTTACTTTCAAATTGTTTTCTTCAGAAATACTTGATTGTTATTTGCTGTTAACTATAGAGACATGTTGATTTGCAGCTAAATGTAAAATATGCATTAAACCTACACACTGTTACTCCTTAATTTAACATTTTATCTTTAAAACGTCAAATGACATTTCTTGTTTATTGTCTAATACTTTTACTTACTCTTTGTGTCAAACTACTGTGGATGGAAATGGAAGTTTTATTAAATTGGAGTTCTAAGTAAGTGCAGAAAATGCATCTTTTAAAGCCTTTTATTAATGAAATAAAATTACTTTAAATACACTGGTGACATATGAAATGAAAACTTTTTGTTGTTTGAGCTAACTGATTTAATAATGAGAAAATATTCATTCTAGCTAGTGAATTAAACAAGTTGCTTATGGTTACAATTTCCCCAAGACTTTAAAATAACTAGCTTTTAGTCTTTCATGGCTTATTTTTGTTTGTAGATTGGATGAGGAAGGCAGACTATCACCTTTTAAACACCTTCAGTTGTCATACTTTGAATGAACTAAATACTGTACAAAACAGCTAAACCAGAATGAAGTGGGGAAAAAAAAACCTTTCAGCACTTGAAAAAGTACTGTTAAAATAGCTTAACAATTCAGAGTTTTATGCATGATCTCACCTGATTCTCCCCATCAGTTTGCTGGTTTTATTTACAAAAATGTTCTACTTGCCTGATGCTTTTAACTAATTAAAAATGTTTTTATGAAATTGTAAAAGGACTAACCTTACTCATTATTGCAAATTTAACTTCTGAAATATTTTTTTTGATCTATTTCAATCCTTTTACTTAAGTAACATTCTCTTAGATTTTAGTTCCTGAGTAGTAACTGAATGTATTTAAAATCATAATAACTTACTTTTTTTTTCTTCTTCAGGGACTATAGACCAAACCTGAAGAACTAACAGGGTAGGTTTTGTGCTGAGGATGTTTGAAAAGAAGCTTAAAGCGACCAAAGCAATTTTGCCACGATAGTCTAAAGTATAAACACAACTCCTCAGGCACATAATTGAAATTGATTTCGTGTGAAATCAATTGAACAGGATTGATTCCTATTGAAATCAAGGAGACTACAGAGAAGAGTAAGAATTAACTGCTTGAGTCAGGGTGCCAAATCTTGTGCAAATGGTTCCTAGCCATACAAATAGAGAAATTGAGTGCTGTAGCAGGAAGGAATGTTCATGTATATTTTTCCTTTTTGAATGCAGAAACTTATATGGAAAATACACTTCTTTTGGATGAACTAAGACAAAAAAAGTAGAGTTTTAAATGTGGGTGCAGATGGGAAAAACAAGGTAAGGTACTTAACAGTTCTTATCAATTTGATTGTCTAAATTCAGACTTTTTAATGATTACACTCTGAATACAACAAAAATGCTGTAAAGGTGTGTAAGGGGTTCCCCAGATTGGCTGGGGATAATGCTAGCTACAGAGTGTGTGTGTGTGTGTGCGCACGCGCGCGTGTGTGTGTAAACATGTCATAGTTAATTATTATCGTAACTCTTCTCGCATCACAAGTGATTTTGAGGGAAGATGCAGAGCTAGTGTGCCACTAGATGTTGCTCTAAGACAGCATCTAACAAAAGAAGAACCTTAAAACCCATGCAGTCTTTAATATTTGCATCAATCACCACACTTCTCTTTAGAAATAATTCACAGATTAAATCTTAAGCTTTTGAAACAGCTTAAGAAAAAAAAAGAGGAGGAAAAAAACATCATGAACTGCTATTAAAACTTACGGTATCAGAGCTACTGCATTTCTGGGAACAGAGTACGAATAAGAATGTTATTTTATCAGAAACCTTTGGTTTTATAAGACTGTCTTATCTAATTCTTGAAGTGCTTTCTGTTAAGTAAATTCACATCCTTTAAAAAAGCAGACCATAAATTCCTTAAATCTTTCTATTCTAAAATCTGAGGCTTGTGCCTGCCTGAGGTCAGTGGTTAAATGAGTTTGCTGGTCTTGGCTGAAATACCATTGATGCTTCATGGTATTTAGCTCACTTCATCTTGGTTTACGGGCACTTAGAAGTTAAATAGAAGAAATGCTAATTAGGTCAATATGGAAATAAATCTGCAGAGCTGTAAGAAGATGCTTGCACAGTGTCTACTGAAGCAGGTGTGGTTTTAGACTAGGCTTGCAGTATTTCACCTGCAGAAAAAATAGGTTAATAAAACAGAAGGAAATGCCTTTGAAAAGTAGAGAATTTGCTCTTATGGGAATCAGTGAAGGTGAGGACCAATATCCTTAGTAAGGTAAATCAGAATGGGAGGAGATATGTGTGCAAAAGATTTTTGCAGGATAACAGGCTAAAATGGCAGCAGGGCAGACGACACAGGGAGATACTTCCCGGAGTGAATATTCAGTTTTGCTTTAGCCCTGCTG
>NW_009258268.1:1878432-1895574 GCF_000687185.1 Egretta garzetta
TGCTGAACAGTTCTGTGTATGCTTAGCTTAGCTTAGCTTAGCTGTGCATGCTTAGTAGTCACATTGTTCAGATTTTCAAAATTTTCTCATTTATACTTGATTCACCCAACTGAACAACATATGGATACAATCAGCATCAAAGACAGGTTATTTTTTTGAGAAAATGTTAGTAGGTTGCTGATAAAATATGAAGTGGGCATTGAGAGATCATTAACACTGTGAAATGGATTTCTGACATTTTAAAAAAACAGCATGTACCCTTGTCTTTAGCTCTGTGGTAGGTCTTAAATGAATAAAGCCTTTGCTGATAATTTTGGTTTTGCATTTGGAAGTGATGTATTCTGCCAGTTATGCTCTACAGGAAATGGTTGAAATTAGTTTTCATTAGTTCATTTATACTGTATTCCTCTGCAAGATTGCAGCTTGACCTCATTATACCACCAGAATCTGTAAAAACATTTTTTAAGCCGAGCACTATCAAAGATGTAATTTTTAAAAGAATTTCAGTAAAAGACCTCTAAAAAATATTTTTTAAGGCCTTTTACACCCTGCTGTCCATGTATAGTAAAATATTTTAAAACCATCCATATCTGGTTTACAATAGTTTTTCAACCTATAGTACACAAAAATACTGTATACTATATTAAGGTGTTAAAGTTCCCTTCTACGCATCTGCTTTTTCTTCCTTTTCCTTGCGATGCAGGCAGGCACACACATATGTGTGCACACACAGCACCATATACCAAGTTAGGAGCTAATAAAGATGTCAACCACTGCACTCTGTTATGAACTGTGACACATAACACAAAGCACCCTGCCTACTCCTGATATTGTCATTTTCTGTAAGTGCTAGCTTCGCTTCTGTTTTTATTAGCTGATGCATCAACACCTTGCACCCAGGAACAGATTCAATAAAGTCAATTAATTAGGGTACCCTTTTAGGCAGCGAGAAAGCAAGAGTGCAGGAGCTGTCTAGGGCTACAATCCTTGCAGCTTGCATTGTTGTCCTTCCCAAAGCCTGATTAGCATGCTTGGTTTTGGGGGATTAACACGAGGCAAAGAGGAATATTGAGGTTCTCAGCTCCTTGCAGGGCTTTTGTGCCAGGATTTGTTTAGGTAAGGCAGCGGAGCGGCAGGACACGTGCCTCCTGAGACTGCTGCCAGCCACGACAGTGTGCGAGAGGAGGGAGAGGAGGGAGGCAAGGGCTGCCCGCGAGCAAACCCAGCCGAGGGAGAGTCATGCCCCATTTTCCAAAGAAGCAGTAAAAACCACTAAGGAGACTTCTCCATCTGCACAGCTATTACATATCAAAGACAATGTCTGCATTTTCAGTAGATATATAAAGGTACTGTGTTTGAGATTTATTTCTGGCTGGTAAAAATAGTTTTGGGCTGAGCGTGTTAGATGGCTTTCTTGTTTCTGTGATTCAGTAACAGCATCATTCTTTAGAGACATAATGTGCATATTGCTGACATTGTTCCAAAAAATAGATGGCCCAGGGCCACCTTTGGGGAATTCTCTAAACGGAAGAATCAGAAATGATCATCTCACGCTGGGTGCTGAAGCACTCTCTCTGCATTTTGAGAGTGCTGAAGGAGGACCTGGAACAGTCCCCGTGCATGTATTTACACAACAGAATATTGCTGCTTTGAGCTGTCAGCCTGGCGGTTCAATAATGAAGGCTTAAAAGCCCTCAGTGTGTATTTATGTACCAGTTTCCATTGCAAAGGGCCTGTGAGTGTGCACTGCTCACCAGGAGGAGGTCAGTACCCTCTCAGCTTTACTGCAGGAGCAGGGATGCAGTTTTGTTTCCTTCAAGAATTTCCCCCTCACAGCAGTGGGAGCAAAACTGGGGCCCTGTTGGTGGAAATGCTTTCTGCCCTGAAATCTGAAAGAGTATGTGCTACCACATGTTCTCGCTGCACCTCAGAAATGTCAGAGAATTTTTCCCTTTCTTTTCTCCTTCCAAAAGAGAAGTGCTCCAGACAGCACGGAGGCATAGGATGGATGGGGGTGCCATGGATTAGTCATATGGAAGGTACTGTGAAATGACTTACAAAAAATGCTTTCAGATTTTTTTTCACCCCTTGTTCCTTCCCCCGTTGCACAGGGAGGGAAGGGGAAGCGGCATGGTTGGGTCTGCCCGATAAAGGCACAGTGGTCTGTCCTGGAGACTCTACCTCTTGTGGAGCAGCCTTTGTAGGGCCAGTGGTCACGAGCCTCCCCTGGCCACAAGCATCTTGAGAGCAACAGCAGAGCAGGGCAGGCTGCGAGGGCTGCAGGGCTCTTGGGCTGCCGTCCAAAATGGTGCTCGTATGGGGCTGGTGAGCACACTGCTCCGGCTCTGCCTGGGCTGCACTTTGTGGTCACTGCCTCTGGAGGGCTACAAGGGGTCTCGCTGGCTGCCTTGCCTTGTCCTGTGTAAAATGAGGAGATGGGGTGGGATAAAGACCCTTTAGCTATCTAGCAAATATGTACTTCTGTGCAAGAGCTTGGTGTGGTCCTGGAGGACAAATGGTGAGCTGGAGAGGGCCTAAGATATTTGAAGGGAAGACAAAAGAACCTGCTCAGTTTCCCTGATTCTGCTGCCTCCATGAGCTCTGGCTTGGATGTGCCCTTTTGAAACCTGCATTAGGAGACAGCTGCCAGGCAGGGATGGGGCACAAGTAATATATTATTTAAGTTAAAATGGGCTACTCTTTTTGGCAACACCTAATTCTGGAGGTGTTTTTTCAACAGTACCAATGTTAGAAATTCAACTGCATAATTTATGGTAAGAACTTACATTTATTTTTGTGCTTGAAGAATGGCTTGGTGGCTTAAGCACAAAGCTGAATGGCAGATTAGGTGGTTCCTCTTCACTGTTCTGCCCTCCCAGTTTGTTTGTGGTCTTGGTGGGACAGGCTACTCTCGTAGGCACAGTAGTACATCCATGACATTTGCTGGTGAGACGTAGCTAAAGTTCTCTGATGCTATGCATAAATAGAGCTAAAGGGGCACAGTCCATTCTTTTATAGTATTTTAAAAAACTAAAAATTAGAACTTCAAAATTCACCCATCACTACCAGTTTGTATCATCTGCGAGAAGTTATTCTGTGCTGCAGGCGCTCGTCAATTATGAAGAAGGATAGGCCCACCACGTAAATAAAGTAAATCCATCTCATTTTACATGGATGGTCAAACAGCCATCTTATGATAACGCTCAATCACTGCCAAAGTGAATCAGCCTCAAACCACAGGCAAAAAAGAAAGTTTCTCTTCAGTTTCTTTGGGTCTGCATTGCAGAAGTCTGGTACCAGCTTGCAAATATGCTGCATTGTCATACGCTGTAATCCACAGCTCTGTTTATACTGATGTGTGTCCCATGTGCTGCTGTAATTCCTAACTACACTGGGAATATCAAAGTTTGAATGCAGCCTTAGCCCTGACTTTAGTAGCATTGATTTTTATCAGTTGCAATGCAGATTTAAAAAAAAAACAAACAACACAAACCAGCTATATGCTTTGTAGTTAATGCTGTCTTCAGTTTGTTCTTTATTGGCACTAGAAACCCATTCAGTTTAAGGTAAAATAAAACAAAAATAGCAAAATAAATAACTCAGGGGCATTTGGAGGGGAATGAAAGCTGTTTCTTGGTCCAAACACCTGCATTGTAATAGAGCTTTAAGTCTACAGCAGCTTCAGACAGAAACTATTATAACCAACATAAGCAGTACCTCTAGGGCAGGGAGAATCTGTGAAAAGCACAACAGTGGATTAAAATAGGGGTGCAATAAATACGCAGTTCGTTATCTATTATAAAATAAATTATGTATTGACACAAGAAGTTACACTGTCATTTTCTGTTTGAAATGTTACAGGAGTAAATAGCTTGCTTTCTAAAGGGCAGTGTGGAATGTTGGTCTCGTGTTTCTGTCATGCCATTTAACTCATTAGCATGCAGGTGCGCTCTCTGGGTTTCATGCAATAACTGTCTCCTCTCACTGTGTTTACAGATAATCCAGCAAGTTTGCAGGCCAAATGCCTCTCTGAATGTGAGCCCACAAAGCAATGAATGAGGCAGCACACTGCTCAGGGAGATTCCACCATAGCTAGCCAGAAGGTGAGCACCAACAGTGGCATTAAAACCAAAAACTGGCTTGAAATTTTTCGTAACTGGCCATCACAATAATTAATTGTAGGTAATGTTGCAGTCACTCATTATTCTTCCCTTTCCTTAAAATCAGGTCTCTTGTTTTTTAGCAACTGATCCATGGTTAATAGTGGTTAGCATTATGCATCTGAGCTCCTGGTTTACTAAACATAATGAATTATTCTGCTTCGTGGGGATCCAACCAAGCGTTTGGTGTGTGAAATAGGAAATCCTTCACGGAGAACTGCAGGCACAGTGGGGACTCTCGTGACTCCCCTTTGGGACTGAGCGGCAGATGAAATACCATGTTGAGAGGGGGCCCTGGCTCTGGCAGCATTGCGCAGCCACCTTCTTTTCCAGTGCTGTAAGGGTTAGGAAGAAGAGCCTGTATCTTTGCTGCTGAAAGGATCTGGGCTCAGGTCTGGGACTAGCACATAGCTCCTGGGCAGCCGACAGTGACATCCCCGTGCCCCAGCTCTCTGTCAGCTGCATAGGTGTAATGTCCCTCATGATCTTGTTGGGAGATGTATCTTACCTAAGCCTTAGTCCTGCAAGGGCTGGGTATCTAGCTAATCATGTGGGATCTCCCTGTATTTGGGTGGGGGCTGGGGATGACACACGGGACGACACAACATGACATTAATCTCAGGTAAAAGGAGTGTCTTAAGACAGATGGGAAAATTGCCCCCTTTGTGTACATGGCTTTTTGCCTTACTTGGAAAGTAGTCTAAGTAAGTAGCTCAGGCTCCAAGCTGATTTTTAAAAGGTTGAATTTAGGTGAGGTAATTCTACCTGCTGCATCTGCCTCTTCTGTTAAAATTGTCAGCCCTTAAGCTGGGGACAGTCTTCTGCCACCATGGACATTGCTGTACGACTAACGTGGCAAAGTCATCATTGCAGATGGTGCCCCTACATGCAGCTGTAGTATGAAGAATTGATAAAAAGACTCTTAGAGCTGCTGACTGATGTTTAGTACCTGACAACATCACCTTACACCCATATAAACAGACGGGTAATGGAAAACCTCTGGATATTAACGTAGCACAGGTTATGCAGCCAGGCTCAGACACAGAATCAGGCTTTGGCAGCTTAGCAAGCTGCTGCATGTCTACTGAGCAGTTCTTAATATCCCCGTGCTGATCTCATCCTCATCACCTTATATATGCTCATGTGAAAGGCGTGCACACAAAGGGATGCCTCACGCGGATGCACAGTAACTTGTTAAGCCCCTGTTACCATGTACCTCAGCCCACAGACAACCCCCACACTAGGTCTTTTTTTCACTTGGGTTTCATGCTGACATTGGGGATTTATCAAAATCTGCTGTGCCGCTATAAAGACTTTTGCTAAATATGCAACAAACTTCGATGTGTAGGATATAGGAAATAGAGCAGAATGGCTATTAGGAAAAAGTTCAGCATCTTTTCAGTGAGTTTTCATGCATGATTTGCTAGGTAAAGGTTATCAGAAAAGTCAATAAAAGTGCGCTCAGGGAACGTAACATCAGTTAAACCTCTTGACAGGTGTGTTGCAAAGCAGCAGAAGATCATTGAAAGCTGACCGGCAAAATTCTGTTGCTCCTGAAGGTAGAAATGCCTTGTCATACTATTGGGCTGCTTTATGAACCTGCTGGCCTGCTAAGCTGAAAGCCATCACTCTGCTCCCGGGTGGCAGGAGTCACATTTGGAAAGGCATGCAGTGTCTCTCATGTCTGCGGTGCACCAATTTGGCACGCTCTGAAAGCAGGTGAATGAATGTTGTTTTAGAATAGGATTTTTATGCTTGTAAAAGATGCCAGCTTGAGACTAATAGCAATGCTCACAACACCCACATGGATATTTCTCAACTCTCTTTAGATGGAAGCCAGAATAACAGGTACCTCAGGGTACATTTCCTTTCTCCTCAGCATGGATATTGCAAAGGTGTTAATGCTCTTGTCTCATGAGAAAATGCTAGGCAAATGCGAAAGAGGGCCAAGGGGCCTGTGCCATGCAGCCCTGGCAGCCTGCTGGCTGCCTGCTCGCAGGGAGCTCAGGGGTCCCCGTGCTTGGGTTCCAGTACAACTGCTCCAGATGCTTCGCTCCGCGTGAGGAGGCCACAGCACCCTCCCCTTCCCTTTTGCTCCCGTCTCCTTCCTGTTGCCAACCCCCTTCCCATTCACAGGCAGAGCATCCTACAGCCCACCATCCCCCTTCTCCAAGCCAGTGAAAATCAGATTCAGCCCCACAGGGCTCCTGCCTGTGAGGGTTTTGAGTTTTCAGATCACATCTTGAGGCTAACGTGGTAGGTAGGAAGAGGAGAAACATGCAGACTGTGTCAAGTTGAGGGATGTAAACGTGCTATGCCTTGCGCAAGAAGAACGCACATCTATCTGAAACAGTAAAACAGCCCACATGTATGTGCAGTGCCAGATTCCTCCCATCTATATCTGAACTTCACTCCCAATTGAGAAGCCTCCTCCCTCCATATAATGCAGTATGTTTCTTGTTTCTGCTCCTGGCCTTTTATCTTCTTGCTTTAATACAGCCAGGGAGATACTCCTATCTTAAATGAACGTCACGATCCTTTGTCAAGTGACTGTCTAATTAGGTCTGCTGAGCTGTTAGAACATCACAGGAGAAGATTTGTTCCTCAGTGTCTTGAAGGGCAAAGATGAAGAGCTGGTTTACTTGAGCTACCCCCATGACCAGGGATGCTCCATTTAAGGAGGTTCTGTTTCTTCTGCTCCTGTTTCTTCTGTGCCACCTGAAACCTTTTCTTCCTTTTCTTACTTCTCTTATCTGAGGGCAGAAGCAAAAGACTGGGAAGAAGGCAATCACTCCCCACATTTACAGTGGGATTCATAAATGGCACTCAAACAGATTCTCCCAAACATTGCAGCTGGACTTCAGGCAGTTAAGCTCTCAGCAAAAAGATTTGTGTTCCTCCCATTTCAATCCCTTGACAGGTCCAATTGCCATATATAAAAGTTTTTAATTACATATTTAGAAATCTTTATAAACTGGTGGGATTACTGAGCAGAAACCCAGCACAGCAAAGGCCTTAAGGTCTGCTCAGGAAGGAAAATCTTTATAAATAAGCATGCACTGAAAGAAAGAGCAAAATAACCACTACCTCAAGCTATGAATCAATGTGTTCCTGAGAGGTTAAAGCCCTGAATCAGTAAAATCTTTAAGAATATCCCTAACTTTAAGTGACCCCATTGACTTCAGTTACATATGTAACAGTAGCTTGTTCAGTTGGGACTTTTTCATGAACTAAAATAAATTCTCTTCTTTAAATTCATTTTTAGAGTCTGGACTTGTGGCCTGTATGCAGTTTGCAAACACAGTGCCTAGAAAAGTATAAAATGTAAATAGAGAAAGCCAGGGTGGGAGTAAGTTAGTAACACTACCCCCATTTATCAGTGTGGGAAACTGAGGCTTAGGGACCCAATGGTTTATTTAGGGCCACACAAGCAATATACAGCAAAACCAGGAAACATGTCCTGCTCTTTACATTTTAAACCTCTGGTGCATATCTTATAGAAATTCCAACCCTCCTCTCTCCTCCTAAAGGAGGACCTTCTGCTAATACCTAAGTAAGTGGAAGGGACGGCAGAGTTAGAGTTAGCTTCACCCACTGGGGATCAGGGAATGTCATCTTCCTGCCCTAACATTTATTTAGAAACTTGAGTATAATTTCCTTGTGAAATACGTATTTTTGCTTAATAATCTTTGAATTTCAAAGGAAAAGTGAAATATTATTTTTTTGGCTTATTCATTCAGATAATTGTACCTGATACAGTGTTTCTAAGCAAGTACATTAGCCAGTCTGTTGCAGCTCATTTCATAGCATGGGAGTGCAAACAATAAGAAGCAGATAGCCAAACCTTGAGTAATTAAATATAAGTAGAGCAGTCATAATAAAGAGAAAGAAAACGCTGGGTAAGTTTTCTGAAAAGGGAAAAGGTATAATTACTTCAGCCGAAGGGCAGCAATAACACAGACACTGACAAAATACAGGCATTTTATGTGCTTATTGACTCAGCCATTCACAAAAAAAGTCATTATCTTAGCAAACGCCACATTACACGATAGTAATCAAGCTACTGTACTGTACCTCTGAGATACAAAGCACCTTTTACTGAAAATCAAAGGCACTTTCCTGAATAGTTAAGAGAAGAACTTTATGGTTCTGTGGTGATATGGCCACATATTTTTCTTTTTGCTTTTCTAACATTTAGAGCTGCTTTTGTACTCTTTTTATTGTCACAAAATGTTCTGGGGTGTTTCTACTGGCTTTTGGCAAAGTAGTTGCAGAGTTAGCATGGAAACTTTTAGTATGCCCAGCTGCAGCACATCTGACCACCTCAGCTCTGAATGGTAAGCTTGCAGCGTGAAATGAACGAAAAAGATAAAAGTAAGCTCATCTGTAAACCCTAACTCTCCCTTTCTCCATCCATCCTTACTGTTAGCAAAGTGTCTGTTGGACTAATGATAGACAACCTCCATTTTAAGACCAAAGGGGTTATCAAGCTGTAGAAGAAACAGCTGATGAATGCTGAGAGGGTATCAAAATTTTTACCTCTTATGGATGATGACCACAGCGTTGGCTAGAGGAGTAGGGAGGCACAGGACGTCTCTAGGATAAGCATCCCTAACATCATTTTAGGATGTATACCTGGAGAATAATGATTCAAAAACTGTCATTGGAAGTCTTGGGTAGCCATTTCTGTTTCCAAAACAGTCATGGTGAGATACCTCTGATTGGTACGGAGTGTATCAGACCTTTTTTTTTTTTTTTGGTTGGTTGGGTTTTTTTCTCTTTTCCCCACTTCTACTTTTATATTTTTTGGGACAGATGAATACTGGCATAGGTTAACTGAGGATGAGCCATTTTCAATCTCTGCTTATAAGGACTATCTCAGTCTCCTTGCTGTAAGAAACTGGGAAAGGACCATCCTGGTCACTGCTGGGCTGGAGAATCTGGAAATGTCAACCAAATTCAGAACATTAGCTTCACTTGAAGGATTGATATTCCTTCACTCCTTTCATATTGGTGTCTTTGTCCTAATGACTATAATAAGCTCCATTTTAATTAGCTTAGGAAAAAAAACCTCTGAAAATTGAGGATGAAGAGTCCCCCAACTCCAGATGCAAAAGGTTGATGTATCAATCTACAACTGGAGCACGAATTGTGAGTATCTGAGACTGGCTGCTTCAGCATTAGTATGTCTGTGATGGATTTTAAATCTATTCCTGTATTTCAAGAAAGCTTTATATACACCAGTTTACCCAAGACTGTGGGACATAAGAAAGTAATGTTATCCTGGCACTGTAATTTCCATTATAAATCAGCTGCAAATATTTAAGGAGCTTTATTTGCCAATGTACATTCTGTTTCCAGTTGATATGATATGACAGAAAGAAAATACAATCTCTAAGATTTTTCAGATGGGCAGTGTGACTAAACTTCCCAACTGTGCCGGTATCGTATATTACATGAATGTAATTTTTGTGGGTATATTTCATTTTGGATGCGGTGGTACTAATTAGCATCTAGAATGACATTTATCTTTTTCATCAAAAATGTCACTCTATTCCGAAGAATTTTTAAGGTGAACAGGAGGCAGGAAACGGGTTCTTTTTCTATATCAAATTTAACATCTGCTGTATCTATGGATAACAGGTTCTGAGGGGAACTGCTGAGTGTGTCACAGTAAGCCTGGCAGAGTTAAGTGTGGAAAGTCAGTCTGAGCACATGCTGTAATGGATTTGACCTCGAAGAGCACTACAAAGAGAAATTGCAGATAACCATCTGAACTGACTTCAGAAGCCTGTAGCCCTGGCTCCCTGGATACCAAGAGAAAAGAGAAGGACTAAACAGTTTGCAGTGAACAATCAGAAATACAAGGTTGAATAAATGCTTAATATTTGAAGTGCTGACAGTAGAAGAAAACACAGCAGAGCAGTACATTTCCCTACTTAATTCCAACCACATTAAGAAAGTAAAATTCCTCAAAAGTCAGTTTTATAAAAGTAAGATATACATTCAGTAGAAGTGAGATGTGAAAGTAATGTTGGAACAATAAGGACATGTAGCTGGGAATATCTTAAGCACCTTTCCATGGCAAGCAATTACTGATTAAGAATACTTAGGAGAAAGGAGAAACTGCTTGCATGGAGAATGAGAGTTGCAGGACCGAGATCGAAGCCCTAGCCTCAAGGGCAGCAATGGTGGATCTTACAGAGCTCTGCCATGGATACCTCAAAAGGTAATCAAATGATGAAGCGTATGGTCTATTAGAACAGCCATTTTTGGATCAAATTTCTCTAGGGTGGACTGGTGTACATTTTTAAGCATCACAAATTCAGAGACTGCCATTAAAATAACTGTTCTTATTCACTAGTTCCTGGCAGGTGAAAAGTGAGAAGGAATGGTCTTAAGCATAAGAGGTGTAGGTGTGCAGAAATGAAAGCTGAGGGTGAAAGCAAAACCATCTGATTTATATGACGATGTATAAGGGCAAATATTTGGAACGGGCATGATTCCATCAATCTGACTTTCCTAAAGTTACCTTGATAGTACAGAAATCACTGCTGTAGAGCTTGTGATCTGAAATGAGAGGATAAGACAGAAGACAGACAAGAAAATGGGGGCTAACAGAGTCAAAAGGACTTCTGTGTTGTAGTCACAGAAAACATTGGGGCAGAAGTGAGAATAGAGCCGAGCCCATATTATATCCACCACTTGTTTTAAAGGATGGGCTTTCCTCTTCATTATTCTTCATATTACACTTATTAGCAAAAGTAGGATTAGAAGGAGCTTTGAGGATGCTCTGGGACTGGGGACTGCTGTGAGCAAGTGCTACTTGGTTTTTTGTCTATTGTGTTTAAAAAGACAGGAAGAGAAAGAAGAAAGAATGTGTGTACAGGTTCACTACCATATCTGCTCTACAAAACCCCAAGCCAGAGTCAAAATAAGCCTTTAAAAAGAATACAGACAGCACTGTATTTAGTTTTGATTTATTAAAATAGTTTTCAGACTGCAGTCTTATTTGTCCTGTGAGAACTGCACTCTCTGGTAATGGGAGCATTGAATTTTCATGTGAAACATTTTAGAGAGCATATTTTTTTCTACCTACAAGAGTGTGACAAGAATTTGTTCTTGTATGATGATGTGCAAGTTATTATAGCTGCTATGCTAAACATGTATTTATGATCACTGCTGGCACAGCTGCTGTGTATTTTGTTTATGTTGTTACAAACCTAGTTGTGACACATTATAAAAAATACATTCTTTTGTGGTAGTCTCACAGTGAGGCAGAATAAATCATGCCTCCTACCTCTGCTCCGGCTTTTCTGATATTGCCCCTTTACTTTTCCTTACCCTGGAGATGAGGGTGTCTGTGTGCTTCTCAGTCCCATACCAGATGATGTCGAAGGCCTCATGAAAGGGCAAAACCAGATGCCTTAACACAGCTGTCAGGGAGGTAAGCCCCAAACCACAGTATGAAGCAGCTACTGTCCTTCAATCAGAATAACCTGCTTTCATTAAACGCTAGTTTGGGAACAGACTAGACATGCTTGAAGCATGCGAGGAACAACACAATGAATAATTTCAAAATGGGGAAAACAAAGCAAAAATAGAAACAAAACTTCCAAAATGAACAAGGGCTAGCCAGATCCAGCAGTAGACAAGTACTAGACAAGAAAGACTCAAGTCTTTCATTTTCCCTGCTCTTTCATATTAGTACGGACAAAATATGCTACTACTATCTCCGTGGGCCTTTATCAGACACCTCTTTGTGATACTTTTTTTAAAAAATGAAAGCTTTGTTAAACAATTGCAACACAATTAAAAGCTCAAGATTTGATGCTTTTTAATTAGATTTGCTCCTTTTCACTTTCCAAGCCAGCATTTTTCATTCTTGCTTAATTAGTAGCATTCTAAGAGTGTTTTTGTTAGAGTATCACCACCTGCATTGCATATGAATGTTCTTCATAGGTTTTCTTCTGTTTGCCTGTCCATGTTCCCACTGACATCAATGGTACAACACCAAACCCTGTTGTTTGATATTTAAAAGATAGGGGTTTATGCAATGCCTATAGAGAAAAAGGCAACTTTTTTTTTTTTTTTGGTGACCAGGATTAATGCAGATGTGTGTTTACAAGACTGGTGTCTTAGCTGTTGATCTGCTTTTATATAATAAGAAAATGTTGTGTGAAAACAGTTCCAAACTTAATGAACTTTGGATATTTTATTGACTTCCCCAACATTGCTGGGAATGAATCCAAAACATCTATTACAGGACCCTGAGAAAGAAATGATGGAAATTTTAGTGGATATCATAGTAAAGCCAACATTTACTACCTGTTATCACAGGTGTTTTTAAGCTTTTCTTTTAACCCAGAAAATAAACATTTGTTATGTACCACTGGACTGTTTTTTGTTGGGTTTTGGCTGATGCTGAACTTTCAATGGCATATATGTACCGACTCTTTGAAAATAGCAGGTTATGAGGCATTTTGCTTAATTATGCTTCATTGTTTTGGATCTCCTGTGGTGTTTATCATTCTGAAGAACAAAGCTGAAAATATAGGTCGATGACCCCTTTATACATTATAGTCTGACATACTGCTGCATGGGGGATTAGCTACCGAAATGGAAGTTGTATTCATGACTTCTTTTGTGTTGCTATTCCGAATCACTTCTTTATAAGGCTACAGGAGTAAAAGACTAAGGCCAGCAAAAATTTTTTGGTCAAGTCCTTTTAGATAATTCCTTGCAGTGTAATAAAAGGGTACTTTTCACGCCATGCAGCACATCAGAATTCAGTAAAGATAAACTAAGGGGAAGGAAGAAGCACAAGCAACCACAGAGCAGGAAAACTGTTGAACATTCTCAAATTTCTTCTGACACTTCATAGTGACAGGAAACCCTGTGATAAATATGTTTGTGCTGATCTGCTGTGAAAATTCACTGTTCGATAGCTTCCAGAGTTTCTCATCTCTTACCCACAGTGTGCATACCTACACCTCTGACCATTGGGCTTCCTTGCAGAGCATGGATGGTTACTGAGTGGCTCAAAGACATTTGAAGGATTTTGTAAACTCTGTTTCCAAGGTGCACCTCTACTTTTAATCTCCTCACGACAGGAAATTGTCAGTTCAACATGCCATTCTGAGAGGCAAAGTTAATGGACTCTGTGAATCAGGAAATGAGTGAACAAATTCCTGAGACTAACAGTAACTGTGTGTTCATAATAATAAATAACTCTAAAGCATAATGTGCTTTATTTTGACAAATACAATTTCACTGTAATTTGAAGTAGCAACATCTGGAAATATAGTGATTCTTCTTTTTTCTTAGGTCATATGTTTTCTGGGTCACAGCTGGGTCCAAGGAATGGAGGTCAAAGGCACAGAAGTGGAAATGGAGCACAAGGTCATTTATTTACTATCCTTGATTTTATGCAGGTGGGTTTTTTGACTAATCTCATTTTAACGCTCTCACTGATCTCCACTGATTATTTCCTTTGGAAAGTATTCACAGCTTAATGCTAATTCCAGGAAAATGTACATTTTAAAGGGAATAGAATAGGTTAAATTGAAATGCTACCACAGCATTCTGCTGTTATATCTCTGCTATCAGGAGCACTTGGTGAAGATTAATTGTTTGGTTATGCAAACCTTGGTTCCTGTGTTTCTAGTCTAAGGAATGAATCAGTGTTTCTCTATATTCATAATCTAATTACACTTAGGACATAATGATATAGTAGTAGAGTGTAGTGATATAGTCACAAAGGCTATCTTTAGCTTATGGAGGTTTGGAAACCTCCAGATAGCTCAGAGCATTAGCTGAACCTGTCACTCTCCACATTTTTTCAGGTTAAAGCTGAAATCTAGTAAAGCCCCTTTAAAGCACAGAATCAAAGAATCATAGAATGTTTTGAGTTGGAATGGACATTTAGAGGGCATCTGGTCCAACCTCCCTGCAGTGAGCAGGGACACCTCTAACTAGATCAGGTTGCTCAGAGCCCCGTCCAACCTGGCCTTGAATGTTTCCAGGGATGGGGCCCCCACCACCTCTTTGGGAAACCTGTTCCAGTGTTTCACCACCCTCATTGTGAAAATTTCTTCCTTATGTCCAATTTAAATCTACCCTCCCTTAGTTTAAAACCATTACCCCTTGTCCTGTCACAGCTGTCCCTAC
The DNA here is from genome assembly GCF_000687185.1 of Egretta garzetta. Taxonomy (NCBI): domain Eukaryota; kingdom Metazoa; phylum Chordata; class Aves; order Pelecaniformes; family Ardeidae; genus Egretta; species Egretta garzetta. The sequence continues at coordinate 1,892,763 of NW_009258268.1, forward strand.
TAAAAAGATTGTCCCTATCTTTCCTATAGGCTCCCTTTAAGTATTGAAAGGCCGCAATCGGGTCTCCCTACAGCCTTCTCTTCTCCAGGCTGAACAACCCCAGCTCTCTCAGCCTGTCCTCATAGGAGAGGCATGCATGAGTCTGAATACTGAGACTTCTTGGTTTTGCTAATTCTTAGTTTAAAAGACAAACAACGTGGGATTTCTGTCCAATCTAGGAATATAAATCTGTCAAGACATACCAATAAAGACTGAGTCATGGAAAAAGCAGTCTGAACAGACTCTGAAGCTGTCTGAAAGTGCTGGGGTAACTTCAAACAGAGCTGCAATACCTCATTCCCCTTAAAACTTCATTTGCCTGCAGATGTCCTATCATGTCTCTCGGATATGCATGGAACTGCAAAATTTGGTGTTCCAGCATGACGCTGGTTAGACTTAGCTTTGGGCTCAGCCTCAGTTTACTGCTGATGAATCAGAGGTTCACTTTGCTAAAGCAGCCAAAAAGGAAAGTTGCTTGCTGAAGCTGCACTAAATTGCCACCCAGCTCCCACTGAAGTAAAAATTCTGGTTAGTTCCCCATGGCTCCCTTCAGCCATGCAAAAGCTGGGTGGGAAAAGCATTTTTCCTTTTGGAAACAGATCATGGAAAAGAAGCCAATTGGATTCCCAGATTGCTCTCCTGGGGCCTCAGCAGGCTGGTACTCAGGGATGTTGGCAGCCCTACCCTTCTACCAGCTTCTACAAGGCAAGCAAAACAGCACTTCTGCCTCCATGTAGCTCTGCTTCATCTGTGTCTCCTGCTCATTCCACACAAATGAAAGCCACACATGTTTTACTGCAGATTTTTGGCATGCAGACAAAGTGCAAGGAAGGGGGATAATTAGACTGCAGGGTGGTATCTCCCTCTGGCATAATTAATCAAAGTTATTTAACACTGAATACAATAGCATGTCAATAAAAATGCTTGGACATAGAATTACAATAACCAATCTTGTTTTCATAAGTTGTTCACCATAAGTGAAATAAAGTACAGGAAAAAATGGAAAATGTGGTAACTGTGCACTGAATATGTTTTTATAGTTTTCAGATCTCTTTTGGAGTTACCCAGAGAAGTTTTCTGCTGTATATCCTCTTGACATATTTGTGGACCTTCTATCTAAAAGCTCATACCATTTTTTCCCAGATTTTTTTCCTTCTGTCTCTTGGCTGCATCTTTCTGCTGGAGTGTTGAAACTTGGCAGTATAAAAACTTCAGACAACAAAACTGAATTTTCCTCCCCTAGCCCTATGGCAATGTAAAAATGTGAATAAAATTTCTGATTATTTACTGTGTGTGTAGATCAAACTTGCTGGACTGCGACTGACCCCATTTGAACTGCAGCATGGTGGAGGGGTTTTCCTATCAATCAGCCATAGAAGGCCTGGACTCAGAGCAATGAAGTCTGCTGAGGGTGGGTATCAGCATCTTTCTTAGCTGTAATCTCTACACAGCTCTTATAATGACTGATAGACCTTTCTTATCCAAAACCATCAGAATGCTTTCAGCCACTTATGTACAAGTCAGCAGTGGCAGTCACATGTCAGTGGATACCATTATTTTTTACTCATGTAAAATTCCAGCAAAGCAATTCTTTGTGCCGTATCACCCTTATGATAGGAAGGCTCTAGTTCTGAGAAGCACCAGGTTATGGGATGGATGAGTATTGGCTCACAGAGAAAGGCTGAATTACTAAAGACTCAGCCACCCGAGCTGGAAGACAGGGATGGTGAGCGTAATAAACTCCACAGCAGTTTTCAACCTGCTATGCCACCTGGACATCCACAAGTCTATGGGACTGGATGTGATCCACCCGAGAGTGCTGGCAGAGGAGCTTGCCAAGCCACTCTCCATCATTTATCAGCAGTCCTGGTTAAACAGGGGAGGTCCCAGATGACTGGAGGTTGGCAAACGTGACGCCTATCTACAAGAAGGGCCAGAAGGAGGATCCAGGGAACTACAGACTTGTCAGCCTGACCTTGGTACTGAGGAAGATTATGGAGAGTGTGCTCACCAGGCATATGGAGGACAATCAGGGGATCAGGCCCAGCCAGCATGGGTTCATGAAAGGCAGGTCCTGCCTGACCTGATCTCCTTCTATGCCCAGGTGACCCGTCTGGTGGATGAGGGAAAGACTGTGGATGCTGTCTACGTGGACATCAGCAAAGCCTTTGACACAGTTTCCCACAGCGTTCTCCTAGAGAAGCTGGTGGCTCATGGCTTAGGCAGGTGTACTCTTTGCTGGGTAAAAAACTGTCTGGATGGCTGAGCCTAGAGAGCTGTGGTGAACAGAGTTAAATCCAGTTGGTGGCTGGTCACGAGTGGTGCTCCCCAGGGCTCAGTTCTAGGGCCAGTCTTGTTTAATGTCTTTATCAATGACCTGGATGAGGGAATTGAGTGTGCCCTCAGTAAATTTGCAGATGACACCAAACTGGGTGGTAGTGTTGATCTGCTCGAGGGGAGGAGGGCTCTGCAGAGGGACCTAGACAGGCTGGATCGATGGGCCGAGGCCAACTGTATGAGGTTCAACAAGGCCAAGTGCTGGGTCCTGCACTTTGGTCACAACAACCCCATGCAACGCTGCAGGCTTGGGGAAGAGTGGCTGGAAAGCTGCATGGCAAAAAAGGACCTGGGGGTACTGGTTGACAGCCAGCTGAATACGAGCCAGCAGTGTGCCCAGGTGGCCAAGAAGGCCAACAGCATCCTGGCTTGTATCAGGAATAGTGTGACCAGCAGGAGTAGGGAAGTGATCGTCCCCCTGTACTTGGCACTGGTG
>NW_009258268.1:1895815-1923994 GCF_000687185.1 Egretta garzetta
GACATGGTTTAGTGGTGGGATGGCAGGATTAGGTTAACAGTTGGACTTGATGATCTTAAAGGTCTTTTCCAACCTAAATGATTATATGATTTTCTGCAGCTCTCTAGGTTTTCCCCAAAGTTGCATTTTTTTTTCTAGATGGTTCAAGTGATAACATATATACTACTTTGCTAGGGAAATCTCTTTGGGGAAGGACAGGTCTTGCCATCTGGCCTGGAAACCACAAAATTCTTTAAGTGCTGCATATTCGTAAGGACTTTTTTTTTCACTTTTCTCTGGAGAACTGTGGAACTGAACAACCCTTAATATAGAAAATGAATAACCATAGTACATGGCAGGGTTTTTTTCCTGTGTCTGTCATACAAAACTGTTCTGGAGGGGAAAAAAACTTTCTTCTCGGCATTAGGGGTAGACTTTGCATTCTTATCATAGACAAATTTCCATGAAGTCAATGGAGCTCTAATTGCATAAACAGCACACAAAATGAGTGTAGGAACTTTCCCCTTAAAATAAGTGAGTTGCATGTTCAGAGTCTCAGGCTCAAATACAGTTATTTAGAAACTAAATCTATTATATATGTATATTCTGGCATATCAGGATAAGAATTTTACTCTTTGTTGACTTTCATCCAGGGGAAAAAAGGGCTGGGAAATTGCTTGAAAAAATATGACATAAGAAGCAGAGAAAATGGGCTTAGTGGAGATGATGGTGTAAAACCCAGGAGGCATATCATTGAGTCATGCTGTGCCAAAATTAGATTTTAAAATTGTTTCTGTCATCTTATGAAAGCCCACAACGCTTTGTTCTGAATATCCTAAAGCTCTTATAACTTCTGCTCAGAAAAAGTTCGCTGTCCTCATCCTTGTTCCTCCAGACATTCCCACACACTAAGAAGTTGATACAATTTTGATACATTTCATTTGAATAAGTAAATGTCCTTTTTCCTCACCTGACAAAAGAGGTGCTTCTAAGTCTGGGAGCAGCTACCAGGGCCAATTGAACAGTGTTACAAAATGTGTTGTAACTCTATGAAAAAAGTTGTTACGTGTTCAGTCGGACTGATTTCTCCATCTGGTGCTGCCAATTAATTTGCCGAATTTAACCTTTTAAAATGTCATTCTTTGCCCCCTCTTAAGGATAACTAACTAATGCATTTTCCCTCTCCTGACTTCTTAAAAGCTACTGCCCTTTCTGTGGCTGTAGGAACTTCGAAGGATGATTGTCAAGAGGAAAAAATGCATTGCAAAAGCAGCTTCCCTCCTGGGAAGTGAATGATAATTTTGTCCCACTTAAAGTCATTGTAACGTAATTAATTTAGTGCTTTTAATCACCTCAAAATATGAAAATGCAAAGCACTGGAAACAGAATTATTCAAATGCCCATTTAAAACTGGCTATTGTCAGGCCAACAGGCATGGCAGTCCTGTTGGTATCTTGTTTTAATGAGTATTATGAATTCCTTTCCAGTTTAGAAAAAAAAAATCTATCATGCTGATGTATGTGTAGACCCTCTATTTTTCACAGTTATGAATCTTGTATTATGTTAGGAGTCTGTAGTTTGTTCTTCTTTCCAGAGACATTTCACTCTTAACTGTGATGACCATTACTATTTCATTCAGAGAACTATGAAAAATGATGATACTAAATGTTTTACAAATAGGCTTTTATTCATCCTATTTGCCATAATGCAGAATGACGTGATTAGTAATGATTTTTAACTGGCTTCTAAGAAGGTGTCATGTATCAGTTTTGTCATGTGAATTAGTTGTTATGGTAATAATAGCATATCAATTATTCCTTGGAAGGTTGCATTAGATCAAATATGTAATTAATCTGTCTTGTTTCTTTACTTATTTGTTTCTCCAGTAATTGTGAAAATATTGTTGTTACCATACACAGTTAGTACTTAATTTTTCTGATCTACTTGCACAGATTATTTTGCAAACAATATTCTACAAAGTATTTCTATACTTTTTTTTTATGAAATTGGGGTCATTTTACTCAGTTCTGAAGTATATTTTTTGGTATATTTTAATACACTTTTCATATTTTGTTGTTTTCTTTAAAAGCACAAATTTGTCAGTTTTAGTTTTGCTCTGGCACATCTAAACTGGAGGTACTTGCTGAGGGAAATTTGAGGACCATGGTAAGGTCCATGTTACTCCAGTTTTAACTGCAGTCTCTAACCATCAGGTGTCAGGTTGCTGCCCCTGTTGCCCTCTGATTTTTGGCTGCAGTGTCCTAACTTTAAGGAGATGTCGTGGTTTAACCCTGGCTGGCAACTCAGCCCCGCACAGCCCCCGCTCACTCCCCCGCAGTGGGATGGGGTACAGAATTGGAAGAGTAAAAGTGAGAGAACTTGTGGGTTGAGATAAAGACAGGTTAATAGGTAAAGCAAAAGCCACACATGCAAACAAAGCAAAACAAGGAATTCATTCCCTGCTTCCAATGGGCAGGCGGGTGTTCAGCCATCTCCAGGAAAGCAGGGCTCCATCACGCCTAACGGTGACTTGGGAGACAAACGCCATTGTTCTGAACGTCCATCCCCCTTCCTCCGTCTTCCCCCAGCTTACATACTGAGCATGATGTCATATGGTGTGGGATACCCCTTTGGCCAGTTGGGGTCAGCTGTCCTGGCTGTGCCCCCTTCCAGCTTCTCGTGCACCTGGCAGGGCATGGGAAGCTGAAAAAGTCCTTGACTGGTGTAAGCACCGCTCAGCAACAACTAAACCATCAGTGTGTTATCAACATTCTTCTCATCCTAAATCCAAACCACAGCACTATGCCAGCTATGAGGAAGGAAATCAACTCTATCCCAGCTGAAATGAGGACAGGAGAAATAGAGATAGGTTCAGTTTTCAAACTTGTGGTTTTCTTCATACTTTGGTATGATGTCCACCTCCATCCAGCTCTTACATGTTCAGAGTACAGCCACCAGCTAAATTTGGATCTACCCAGGCTCGGCTGTCTTGAAGAGTAAATGTTCTCCACAATTCCTCATACTTCATCTGTGCCAGACAATCTTAAACAAAGATAGATCTGAGTCTTTGTGAAAGACTGTATAACTGAGTTATTGGTATACACATAGGGCAACTGTATCTATACAAATTATTCAAAGACAAATCCTGTCCTGAATTTTTCTCCCCACAGCAGAACATGACATCTCAGTTTTATGAAAATGATGTGATTTGATTAAAACCATATTTATTTAGTTCTCTGGAAAATACTGAAAATTCTTGTAGAAAGTTTGGTTTAGGAAATAAGCAATCTCTATAGGAGTATTTGTATTCAGAACAACTGGCATTCCCCTCAGGTTTAGGCAATGATTTTTTTGGACAAGCCTACCTGCTAAGTGGTAATTCTGTTAAATTTGTATGTCACTTATTATCTATCAAGACAGATGATTGTAACTATGCAACAGGTAATGGAATAGTTATTCAAATCTAACATTGTACTGGTTCAGTGGAGATCATCACTAGGAAAAGTGACTAAGAAAATCCCAATGCACCCTTGTGAGACAGAAGGGAAAACAAATTTTAAGCATCTTAGATCTAGTCTCCAATATGCTTCAAGCCTTGTTTTACTACCAGAGTAAAACATGGCTGTGGACACTGTTAAGTGACATAATCTTGTGAAGTGGGGTTGTTGCCAACAAATGTGGACACTCTTAGATCTGTGGAGAGCGGGGTTCACTCTCGAACCCAAATGTGTCTGTGAGGCCCAGTAATCATGTGCAAACATACACCCACAAAGAGATTAAGTCCAACTCCCCATCAAGGCTCGGGGCAGCCAATTTGTTCAGCCCATCAGCTGTTGCTCAGTATGGGCTCGGCAGGTCTGGCAGTGGTGGCTGTCCTGCATCTTGAGCCACCAGTAGATGTTTAAAGGATTTAATGAATGCTTTGAGCCATAGCTACAACTGGACCAATGAGAGTAATGAAAAACATGTGGGTCACAGATTTGTTGTGCTTTAACTTGTTTTTACCCTTAATCGGCCAAAAAGATCAACTGATTTTTAAAGGATACAGGCGTTTCTGGGAAGCAAAGGGAGAGGTTATACTACCCAGTCCCTCAGACATTGGGTCTAGAAGAAACTTAAATTCCCCAGAATTACTCATTGGTAACCTGGCAGGTACGAGTCTGTACTAAAATGTAGTAACTTTTTATCTCTGAAGTCCTTTAAATATAAGTATAATAAGAAGTTTAATGTAATGAGAAGTTGAGACTGCTCGTTTCTTACATTAACCACTGGCTATGATTTTATGAGAAAAGAGATGGCAGTAGGGACCTACACTGTACCTGCATGTGCAATTGTGCTTATTACCCAATTACCCAGCTGAATGTACCCTTGGGCTGCCTTTTACCACGTGAGAGTCAGGTCACCTCACACAGGTAGAAGTGACAGATGCAAAACTACGCCTTAGAGAAAAGGTCAGAAATAAAGTTACCTTCCTTGCAGTGTTTATAAGGTTCTTCAAAAGAATAAATAACAGAATACAATGACAGACTTCAGTCAGTGGTGGTGTCAGTCAGTGAAAATTTGATAATTACTGGTGTCACACTCTCTAAACTCTATTGTAAGAAGGTTTAAAGATTATCAGCTTTGGTCTGACAATGGTTTGTGCATATTCAATCGCCATTATCTCAATGCCATTCCTAATATGACATTATTTAAAAAAATGTGAAGTTGTAATAAATTTTCATGGATGTTGCTTTACGCTAGTAGTTTCTTCAGTATTGACGCTGTATGTCTAATAATAAATATTTGGTACCTTTAAAGAATTTCTCATCAAGGAACTACTAGAAAGTGAGTGCCACCAACTCCTTTCTGAAGATGTGAAACTTGGGGTCCAGAGGAATAACATATATTATGAAGATTCAGTAGTAGAGACCAAAATAGGAGCTGGGTTTCTCAGCTTCTAACTCAATATATGAACACGGTTATGCTACTGTGAATTAGCATAGCTTGAAAGTGGTACTGATGTAGCAATTACATATCTTTCTGAAGGAAGACACAATGTATAGGTAAATGTATTGCCAAAGGAGTACATAAAGAAATACTTTATGATTGTATCATGGTGTGGTGGGTTAACCCTGACTAGCTGCCAGGTGACCCCCAAACTGCTTTATCATTCCCCCTCCTCAGCAGGGCAGGGGGAGAAAATACAATGAAAAAAGCTCATGAGTCAAGGTAAGGACAGGGAGATCACTCACCAGTTACGGTTATGGGCAAAATAGACTCCACTTAGGGAAACAAATTTAATTTATTGCCAATTAATAATAGAGTAGGCTACTGAGAAATAAATAAAAAAAAAAGTAAAACCACCTTGCCCCTACCCCTACACTTCCTCCCAGGCTCAACTTCACTCCCAACTCTTCTACCTTCTTCACCCATGCAGCACAAGGGGATAAAGAATAGGGGTTGTGGTCAGTCCATAACACTTTGTCTCTGCTGCTCCTTTCTCCTCACAGTCTTCCTCTGCTCTGGTGTGGGGATCCTTCCCAAAGGAGATAGTCCATCATTAACTTCTCCTTCCTATGGGCTGCAGTTCTTCAAGAACTGCTCCAGCATGGGCTGCTTCTCATACATTTTCTTACTCCTCTCTCACAGCTGCTGCACAGTAGTTTTTACCCTTTCTTAAATATGTTTTTCACAGAGGTGCCACCAAAGCTGCTGATGGGCTCAGTTTTGGCCAGTGGCAGGTCCATTTTGTAGCTGGCTAAAACAGGCTCTGTCCAATATAGAGGCAGCTCCCAGTGTCTTTTCAACAGAATCCATCCCTGAGTTTCCTGGCTACCAAGACCTTGCCAGGTAAATCCAATACACATAGCAAAGAAATAGGTGATGTTCAGCCTTCAGCTCCAATGGTTTACTTTTATTTTCTTCTGTGTAAAAAAATGATTACCACCTTCAAAAAGGATATGTGGTCAAAACCACCTTCTTCAGTTTCAAAATACTATTGAAATATCAATGGAACAAAGAGTGAGTGAATTGCAGCTGCGCCTGCGGTTCTTGACAGTCCGGTACAAAAACTGCTGAAAAACTCTGCAGGTTGGAAAAATTTCTTTTTTTTTTTCTCTGTTTTAACAATGGCTGAGGTATTAAAGCTCAAAGTATGTTTTCCTGCAGGCAGTGAACAAACTGAAGAGACCTGCCCCAAAGCTGAGAAAATTCTTTAGAAATTCACAGGCATCAAGGGTATGTGGAAAAATTTTTTGCAGCCATAAGGACAGCAGGTAGTTGCTCTAAGGTATCACTGTAGGCCTGCTCCAGAGGAGAGTATATCTGACAGCTCACCCTGGGTGGAAAATAAGGAATTGTGATGTGGGCACAAGTCAAAATTTCCCCATTACTACTTTTTTACCAATTAAAAACTACCATTCCAGCCCTTGGGCAACTCCAGCCAGCAAGCATGGGGTTGAAACCCAGAACATCTTTGCTATTTCTTCAGTAAACAGCAGCATAGTTCCATACAGACCTGGCACTGAAGCTATGAAGAGTTGCACTTCTCTGCACAGGTTTGTAATGCACTTCTCTGCACAGGTTTGTAAGTATAGTCATCAAGAACTAACCATGGAACAAGGGAAAGTACAGTCTAGTTCAATATTTGCCTTACCTGACTACAGTAATCAAATGTGAAATTTTAGTCTTTTGCATAAAAATTTTTACAGATTGCTGTGCTGACAACTCTTAAATCTATTTCTTGCTTTTATCATATTTTTTGGCAATATTTTTCTCCAATAAACAAAGTAATGTTCTGCCTTGGTTTTGCATTTGTTGACAATTTGATTTCCTCATATATTTGCTTGCTGTATGAGAGTTTATTAGGATCTGGAATAGTTTCTTTGTCAACGATTATTCTAGTCAAGTGTTGATGTGTAGAAATAGCTTCTTAAATTAAAAAAAAAAAGAAAAAAAAGGATTTTTGTTGTGTCTTATAAAGCAACTTTCAGTCTCAATTGTCTCAACTAGAAGAAGAACCAGGTCTCATCCAGATGTCAAATAAGTCTGGTGTGTTTCTTACTATCCCCATGAAAAGGGATGCTAAGGAAAAATTGAAGTTAAATCCATCAGCAGCACAAAAATAGTTTCCACTTCAGACTTTGGAGATACTGGTTTGGGGGATTTGCAAAAGGATATGCAATCAGCTGTCCTCTTGAGACACCTTTAGCAGTAAACATTAACACCACAGTGTTTGCTTGGTTTCTTGAGGTACTAAGTTAACCCCTTGAGAAACAAAAACCTGAAGATCCCCATCCCACAGGAATCTTAAGTTCAACTTTGGAATATCACCATTTATCCTAGAATAATTATGAATGACAAATGCAGCACACAGGGTTTTTTAGATCTTTTCATTGGTCATGAACTACTGCAGATTTTTGCTGTTCTGTGATGACTGCTTGAAGGCAATGAGACACTGTGTTGATAGAATCTCAAAAAAAGCCCTGTTCTGGCCTCTAACTCCTTTATCACTAGATGTTTAGAGCTGAGAAAATTTTATGATAAAAGGATTTTTATATCAATTTCCTCATTTTACTTCTCACGTCATCCTATGCTAAGCTAGTGGAGTTTCTTCTACCATCTTCTGAGAAAACTTGTATTGGTGTGCCTCTAGAGTAGGGTTGGTTTGGTGAAATTCCTATGGTTTTGTCTTGTGCTTTATAAAAGAAGTACTTTCACATTCATAATTTCTTAGTTGGATTAAAAAAATAAAATCCTATTACTTTAAGATAATGTTGGTTAAGTCTAACACCAGTCACTTAGAAACAAAGGAGTTTTGAGCAAACCAACAAGAACAAGCCAGCTCAATGTTTCTCAAAAATATAGATGAAATCAAGCTTTGCAATGTAGCTGTTGAGCTACTGAGGTCAGTCATGGTGGCCTTCAACACCTGGCTTTGCTTTTGCTGGTCTTGGTGGTGTTGTGATGTGCTGGTACTGGGAGTTGGCAGTGGAAGTTGTAGAGCCTGAATTATATTGTCTTCTGTAGCAGCATGACAAGACATAGCCAGAAATTCCTGGCTGCAGCCTCACAAGTTATGTCCTGCTTTAATGTTGGCTGGTAACTAAGAGGGGTCGTAGTCTGGAGAGTGGGAAAAGAGAGTCTGAAAATGCATTAGGGACAAGAACTACAGATGCAGATGGTGCTCTTTCTCCTCCACAGAATGGTCCTCAGAGCAATTAAGCAGACCTGGGTAAAAGGCCATCTACCTTACATTATGACAATATGCAAAGTTTCTGAACCACCCATCAAAAGCCAAATCTGGGGAATACCTTAGGAAGAATGTAGAGAAGGGAGAAAAGTATGATTAATCTGAAGTAAAAAAATTACAATGTTTTCTATCATTGCAAAAAAGTTCATTTGGACTGGAAGAAAAGAGTGTTTTCCCTGAGGAGCTAACTTAATTTCTTTCTCAAACAGTCATGATGAAGTCAGAGGTAGAAAATTTATACAGTCTCCGAAATGTCTGAAATCTCAGCTGGGACAGTGAAGATCCAGGTTCAGATTTGCTACAACAAATTCAGGTTAAAGACTGGATCTTAAGCCTCCTATGAGGTAACTAAAAATATTTTTGATAGCATTTTTGTTACATTTTTCTCTATTGCCCCGAATTATATTGCTCAGTTTTGTACGAAACAAAAACCTGGAGGTTATTCCCTCAGATCTCAATCTTTTTAAATAAAAAATTTGAGTCATCTTTAAAGGTTTTTTATATATATATTAGCCTGAAATCTATGAATGAACTACTCTTTTCTTCTTTGAATTGCTGTAAATACTTCCGTGCTTCTCTAGGTTCTAGGCATGTGCCAATAAGTGGATTGTAAACAGCTGTAATACCAAATACACTGAGACAAACCCATAAGACAAAATATCTTCAAGGAGCATCTACTCACAAAATGTCACATCCATTGCTCCGTATCAAATAGCCTTGCCTACATTTCCCATACAGATAGGAATTTTCTTTCTACTAAAGCCAATGCCAGATGCTTCTACTTGCTCATGAAATGTAATGCTGCTTTTCCTCTGCCATTCAAAGTAATCAGTTTTCAGTATGAGCACTGTAACTTCCTTTTAAATAACATTTCCAAAGTTTTTGCTAGTAAACAATTTAGAAATCAGGAAGAGTCTTCAAATGTTTCCTATAGCATGAAGTGGCAGTAAAATTATTCTGTAGGGCACAGTTGAGGATTTCCAAGATATAGCAATAAAGCTGATTTACCTCCTATACACTCCTTCACATAAGGGATATTTCAAAGGTACAAGAAGCAAAAAAGATCACAGTCCATTTTATCAGATCCTGGACAGGTTGGCTTGGTAGCTGTCACTTGTATATGTGACACTTGGTAACTGTCGGGTAATTTTAAGGTTTTTTTACACTCCATTTGGAACCATTTTGGTCATCCGCTAACTTTGTGGGTGCAAAGAGTAGTGGGAATTTTTTAACTAACACCCCAGATATGAACATCTATTCGTATTTTCTTAAAATACACAAATAATTTAAGTTTTTTAGTACTCAGGACTTCAGAACAGAGCTGAAACTTCCAAGGCATCTTATTAGAAACTTTGTTGGCTTCCTGGTCCTGGGGATATGCTGTTAATTTTTCAGTAGCTGTTGCAGCTTTTCTGCTTCTAGACTATTTTGGCACCAGATTGTGTTAAGGGGGGAAAAAAAGAGTGAAAGAAGTTATTAATCTGAAGGGTTTGTTCATAACAGCATTTGAACTGCTTCTGTGTATTTAAAATTTTCAGAGAAAGTGTGTGTTGGTTCTTATTCTAAACGGGTTAATTATCCTTAAAAGATTCCTAGTCTATCTTTTGTCTTAGTATTATGTTTTAGTGAATTAGCCCAAGATTTTATTAATGCTGTGGGACAAAGCAGAACATTGTAGCAAATATTGCAGAGAATTATATGTTCAGGTCTTTAATGTGCATTTTAGTAATATCAGAATGTTTTCCACTTGTGTTTTTAGTATTAATTTAGTTTTTCTGTGTACAGTTTATGCTTCAAATCTTTCCATTTATCTTTCCAGTTCCTCCACATGCTGATTGCACTGATTCTCAGTGGTTCTTCCAGGACATGTTGGCTATTCCCTTGGTAACACGTTGCTTAATCCTTGACTAGTCTTGCTGCACTAAAACTAGGAGACTTTAAAGCCATGAATCTGAATGCTGATGTAATCCCCAGACAGTTCCTTTTATATTAGGAGTGTGCACATTGCTAATGTTGGCTCTTTCTATCTAGGCTGGGTTGGTTTGCACATGTTACTCATTCAGCTTCACAAATGAGCTTTAACAGACTGGAAAATGATAGGACACAATAATTTGTGCTGAAACTGGACTGACTGTGGGAGGTATGGTCTAGTAGTTGAAGCTGAAGATTAGAGGTGGAGAGACCTGCGTGATTTTGCCACACATTTATGGTAGAACCTTAGTGAAAAGAGATTTTGTGAAGTTTAATTAACAATATTTTTATATTTTTCCTAAAAATGCTCTAGTAATAAAGTATTCAAAAGGGAAAAGTGTATGACAGCTTGTAACATCCTTGCCACAAGTTGTCTAGTGGCTCTTCGGAAAAGAAAGATTTCTAATCTACAAATTGTAATCAATAATATGTATATATTACAGTGCCTTGGTTGTCCTATCTGAAGTCCCAGTAGATTTTTATTCTTACTTTTTCTCTGATGAGTTATTGACTTTTCAGTCCCAGTTGCACCTGGTAAATGTATGATACGAAAGCAACACAAAAAACATTTCATTTTAAAAAAGCTTACATGACTCTAAATTTTTTAAAACCTAAATATTCCTACAGTTATTTTTTTGTGCAATTTGTGGCAACAAGTTGCCATATCAAACCCTATCAAAACCTATCCTGAGCTTTCCTGCCTTATTTTCTTAAACAGCCTTGCTCAATAACTGTCATTGTTACATGGAAACCGACATCAGAGTTAGATTGATCCCTGCGCTTAAACAATTAACTAGCAGCTAGGTTCTTCCTTCTAAATGGAACATATCAGGCCACCAAGATAGTTCCAAGTGTTGTTCAAAAAGTCATTGATTTATTCACCAAAACAATAACTTCATGCAAGAGTAATTTCTGCTAGCTCTCTTCTCTATAATGACTTACTAGGCAAAAAAAATGTATTTGATTTAAAGGCACTCTGAATGCCAGATGTATTCTCCTGTCCCTTTATGAACAACAATGCAGTTACTCTTGAATGGAGACTCTCCACTTGGGAGGGCATGCTCGTTATGCCACCCTTCCTTTGAGATTCAATGACTGGCTGGAAGTTTTGAAAGGGAATGCATCTGGCAAGACCCACACTAAGCCACTGTGCCCACTCTTTTGGCCAGGCTTGCACAGACTTCTCCTTTCAGAACACCAGAGTGTTGTACCTCTGTCGCTGGAGCAATTCCACAACTCTGAGATAAGGAATAAGAGCTAAGTCTTAATACAGTACAGGCCTACAGAAGCTCTGCAATGTAAATAGATACATCTATTTCTAGTAGATCTATTTGGACCGAAATCTCTCCGCATGCTCTTTATAATTTCTTGAGGGGACATATTTCTGGAATATTGATGGAAAGAAGTACTCACTGGTGTCCATTGTACAATGTATCTCTAGTCTGTAAGTAGCTTATATAAATACTTGATTAAGTTATGCTCCTCCTTAATAATCCCTTATTTGAAAGCAGACTGTAATGCTCTCTTATCTGTTGAATTCTAATTAAGACTTATTTTAAAATAATCACATATATCTTCACGTATCTGGATGTTAGAGCTTGCTGATATGAATTTTAGGTGCTTCAGTATTATGATGTGAAAGGCTGCTTCCAGACCTACAGTCATGTCTGTGTAAATCCAAAATCTACACGTATTTATCAGAGGTAAGAATTCTAAATTTACCTAAAAATCATAAAAAAGCTTAGGTTGAAAAGAACTTCTGGACCTCATCTCATGTATCCTCAGTGTAAGGAAAATATCAGTGCAAACATACAGTATCTTCTGCACTGAGTAAGGACAGTTGCTTTTTTCTCTAAAACTGTAAAACGAAGTTTTTCTATCCTTCAGCAGCTGGTCAGAAGGTCAAAAAGGTTTGATAGGCATTTGATCTTTTGAATAAATATATCTGTGACTCTTGCATGGCTTCATTTTCTATGAATGGTCATGCAGCCAATTTGCCTGCAATGAACATTCACTGAAAACATATGTCAGTCTCTGATCCTAACTTTCTACATATGAATATTTGAACTGGAGACAATATACAAAGCCCATTGTAATCACCCAGAAAGACACCCACTGACTTCAGTACACTTCCTTTTATTGGTTTCTGGAAGTATTAAGTTAATTCTTCAGTCAGAAAAAAAGAAGTTTGTGCCTTTTTTAAAATTTTATTTTGTTTTGTTTTGTTTTTTAAATCTGGCTGATAATAACTGTTTCAGAAATTATAACATTCTCTGAAAGTCATTTGGTATTTTACTGACCTCAGAGTCTAAAGACATATTCTCTTGGACAGAAGAAAACCAGTGAAGTAAGAATTTTCTTAATACTTCACTGGCAGACCAGACCCACTTTTGCAACTACAATTTCATTTAGAATGATTTATGTATGCAGATGCTCAAGACCTGTTTTCTAGAGCCACAATGGCCTTTTATTCCTAATAAATATTATAAATGTTCTTAGACTTTTTCTTTTGCGTTAATGGTTTTTAATTGCAGACAATTTCCAAGAGCCTAGCTGCTTTCATTTCCTTGCTTTTTTCTGATTCTTCTTCGGATATGCTCAGATAATATTATTGTACTAATTCTCACTGAAATTAAGTGTCTGCACTGTGGGTGATACAGATCTCTTCAATAAGACATTGAGAATAATAGCCCACTGTCAACGACCGGCAGGAAAATAACTGGAATCTGCTGTCCTCCAAATGGTGGCTCCAGTCAGTCACCTGGACTAATCATTACAGCTCTCCTTCCAGTACTGCTGCTGCCAGCTGTACAGAGTGACTTCTCTGCAGTACCCTCACATGTGGACCAGCTGATGGGGCAAAGCTCTTTCAGTCAGTAGCTTTGTATACTTACCTATTCTCTGCAAAAATGAGAAATTATTTTTTTAAATGTTTGGGGAAAACAATGTTCAGTTTGTTTGAACTGTTTTTTGATACATGTCAAATTAACTGATGATCTACTTCTAGGTTAGTTTTTACGCTGGGTTAGGAACAGACTGGGAGCGTGTAAAACTTCATATATAAACAGCAATTAATTGTCATAAAATAAAGAAGCTGTCACCAATGCTGATTCTTTTCCCTGCATTGCTTCCTTTCTATTTAGTACAATATCTATTTCCCAGCTTTCTTGCCAGGTGTAAAATTGCTACACCCATCAATTTCCATGTGGGATTAAATAATTTTCCCTCAAGGACTCATCATAATGTAAGTAGAAATTTGATGGCAAACTAGATAGATATGAAATTAATGTCCTCAGAACTCACTGGATTTTTTTTTCCTTCTTTCTTTCCTTCCATAACTGAGTAGAAAAAAGAATCCTGAAAAATGAATCCTGAAAAAAGAATCCTGAAAAATTGTTAGAAGCTTTCTACAAAAGGCAGGAAACGGTTTGGGTTTCTAGTTAGTACACGACTGAACAAATTTTTCTTTAAAAGACTATTTTTTTTCATGATAAATAATTATAGAAAATGTTTTACTGTCACCATTGCCAGTTGCCATGCACAGATTTCCATTCAGATGCACTAAAGTTAAAAGGATTTCTGGAGCAATTCCACCCAGGAATGGAAACTAGCAAACACTTATCTCCAAAGGGGTAAAAGTTCGTAACTGGGAACAGCTAAGGCAGGATGGGGCCTTTGATGAGTTCGTTGTCACGGTGGTTTGGGTATATCACCATTTGTGGGCATCTTACATCATGCTACTTAATGTGAAAAGTTCAAAACTTTCTTAAGGCAAACACTTCATATTTGGAGTGGAAAGCTACACTTTTAACACTAAACAGCTTTCCTATTCCTTCCTAAGCCTAGGAGGAGAAAAAAAATGTTCTCTTTCCAATGCACACATTTATAAAGAAAAATGCTTTTATTTGGACTGTAGTTGGAGGAGAAAGGGGTTTAAAAGCTTTCTAGACTGGCTTGAACAGAGAAGCAGACCTCTTCATTGATTACTTAGTGTGTAAATCAACCCATATGTTTTTTATGCATTCATCTAATAGTTTATATTTTAAGAACTGAATCCTGAAAATATATTTAATCTTGCTAAATCCCTGACAATGGGATTTTTATAATAGCTTTGTCCATTAACTTTTTATCTGATTCCACTATACAAAAAGCTTAGCCTAACGAAATGGAGGCTTTCTATTCACCTACTCTATGCATTTGGTTTTTAAAATATTTTTATTAATTAGAACTCATGCTTCAAAATGGGAAAGAAAAGGGTTCCAGAAGTTCTGCCGGAACTTCATTAAACCACATAATTCAACAGAACTGGGACTTTGGCAGAAGGACACTGGCTCCACAAGCTGGAGCTGTTTACTTTTTTACCTGCCAAAAGTTGTAAGTCATCATGCAGTTAATAATTAAGCAAATGTATAGAACACAAGCGTCTAAAATGAAATAATATTCTGAAGTGGGTGTTGTTTACCAGTCTGCTCCATGCACTATTTATGTTTGAGTCAGCTTGGTGGGTGTTTCCACAGATTCTGAGAGGAGATGGGGACAGAGTTATGGTTTCTATATCCTAGATTTGTTTATAGTGATGCTAACCAGTGCTCTCTAGCTTATTTTAGAAAAATATGGTATGTGGAAGTTCTGTGAGTGTTCTCAGTACAAAATATTTGTACACAAAGAACAGTCAAAACACATGAAATTACTGTTTTGAAGAGCACAGCTCTCCAAGTGTAATCTGACAGAGATGTAGACTGTGACTCTACAGAAGATTTCTTATAAGCATCCAGTGATACTGCAGAAGGATAGAATTACAAGAAAGAGGTCGTTTTTAGCCAGGCTTGATTGCTGGGCAAGGTTTTAGAGTTTCTGATCTAAGTACTTAGATTTTTTGAGGGCTCCTTTCTAGTTTGCATATTAAACTGCGGCAGTGTGTTCTGACCCACCCTGATCCCCCCAAACCTCCCTATCCCTGACCTCTTCCCATAAGTGATAACCACCTGCGGCAGTTGTGATAGATGTGTCTGGTCATGATTGATGCATCCAGCTCAAAGTGGATTTGCGGGAGACAGATAACAATACAGTACCCAAGGGCTATTGTGCAATGTGCCCACCTAAGCACAGTAAAGAAACTAAAATCAGTGGTCGGTATGCAAATATGTTATGAGCCAACCATCTGACCCCCATAAATAGTGAGCAGCCCAAGATCCCTTTGAGCTCTCCTGCATGGCAGTGGGCTGCACGCCAGGATCTCCCCTTGAGCAGGGACGCCTCTCAGGGTTACTCCTCAAGGTTGAGAGATTCCTTGCCACAACAGATTCTTGGTGAGTGGCTAAGAGCATGCTAAACTCTGAAACCTTAGCTAAGTGATATAAAGGATTGATTATGCATATATAATCCTTTAGACATATATAATCCTTTCACCAAGTCTGGGACTACAATTGGATCCAGCCACACTCTCTGAAGAAGGAGTTCAGAAAGCAAGGGGATCTTTGCTGAACCTCATGATTCAAGGGGATGGTCTCCCTGACACTTTTATCTGACCCTGTCCTCTATGCAGTAAATAACCAAGTGTACCTTGCCATCAAATCTTATAAACTACTGTCGCATTTACCACCGAACTTTGTGAACTCACTGTTTTACATCAATAGACTATATTTTTTTTTGCCTCCCTCTCATTCCATCTGTGACACTAACCCAATCCTTCCGAAGCCCAAACAGCTTTTACTTTTTCTAGTTATTTGACAACAACTCTTAGGAAGAAGTGTGACATATCTGTAGTATCACAGGATGAGCTAGGCACTGAATTGTGACTGCAAATATGACCACTTCCTATTTTTTTCTATATTTTTTTTTTTGCTTCCCTCCCTCCTTGCAGCAGCGATACTGGCTTATGCCAGATAGGGGCAAAGCCAGGGTTTCAACCACTGTCTGGCAAATTCATCTTCTGTACTTCCTGCCTGGTACAAGGACTTGCACCAAGCATGGACCATGCTGAGAATTCTGATTCATTCTCCCCTTCTGTTGTAGTATCATAAAGACAATCTTATTCTCATATGACACTCAATATAATTTTCTTCTAGCATTAGAAAATTCTGTTTTGTTTCCATTTATGATGAGCGCCTGGGAAAAAAGAAACAAACTCAGTTTTCATCACAGTAATTTTGGGAAGGTAGATTCCGTACTGTTCTAACAATAATATTTCAGAGAGGGTAACCCTGAAACAGAAACCCTGATTAGCAACAAGCTAATCTCATCACTCAGAAAATGCATAAGAGAAAGAGACCTTAGAAGAGAGAACACATGAGAAAAACCTCTCTTTTGCTGAACTCTGAGGAAGCAAAAGGTGCTATTATTTATTTGCATTAAAGGGACTTATCTGAGGAATGGGTAGCTTCAGTTGTACTGTAATTATGGGCACAGAGGAGTTGATGCAGCAAGCTGGACTCTCAAGAACCTGGAGGTGAGGTCAGGCCCTGTTCCCTCTGTCAAAGAGGGGACCACGATGGCCTGCCTGCTGCCCAAGCCACTCCTATATGTTGGGACTTCTCATTATGCTGCTTAGTTTGACAATGGCATAGAAAGTCATTGTGGCTGGGTCAAGGAGCTGCCTCTTTGTATGTAAAAAAAGTCCTTTCCTATGGCAATGGTACGTTAGTTCTTATCAAGCAGAGCAGAGTTTTAGTAAAGATTATGAAAAACAGCCTGATGCTAGACATAGTCAATGGGAGATCAGAGCAATGATTTATACATCCACTTCCATTATCTGTGTCAAACACAAACTTGTTTTTGTGTAAATAGATACTAATATGTCTTTTTAACAACTGAGCTAAGCAGTAGCTGCGTCCACATGGGTATCAAACACTTGTTCTTCCAGCACAGGTATTGTGCCATTCAACGATCCAGGAGTCAGTTGCATTGCAAAAGTAATGGCAACGGGGCAGCCTTCTACCTCCAAACATCCTTAACCAGACATGGATGTGGCCTGCCACATCGACTAGATTTCAGGCTTCCATTTATTTAGCTGTATTCTGTGTTCAGTCTGTGGGACTGATAAAGCAGAAGCTGTTCAGATCAGCAGGCAGAATGGCATGCAGTTCTGATCATGGCCAAAATTACTACAACATTCTCCAAAATTACAGAAATGTAATCCTCTTTGAAGGGGCTTGAACATTAAAGCCAGCACTGGATCAGACTTTTAGAAAAATATAATACCCCACTTCATGATATTGGCCAGATGTGGGGCACCTATTCTTAGGTGACCCAGTGTATAATTGTTTGTTACTTCTTATACCCAAGTATTATTTTTCTCTTCTTCTCCTTCTCTCTCATGCTGTTTTGGAGGCAATTTCAACTGTTTCCAACTACAATTCATAACTTGTGCACATAGAACACTGTGTTTAATTTCAAGCTATCAGTTTTGCTTTGACTTTAGAGTGTTTGGATTAAATCTGAATTTAAGATTCAACTTCAAACCCAACCTTTTTATCCTTCCTTGATTAGTTTAGTTTATATTCTTGCTTAGCAGCAGGAGATTAATTCGGGTGTCTGCTCCTACTCAAGTGAAGGTTCAGTTCAGACCTGTTTTTGCTCTTCTTTATTCACTCCCTTGAGTCTGCATTTGTATTCTAAAGCTGTTTTAGGTAGAGAATTCTGTGAAGCTTTTCTATCAGTCCAAGGGTAAATGAGCCTGAAAATAAATCTTTCAGCAGATATAGGAAGCTCTGTTATTGGGTTTGACTTCATACAAATAACAGTGCTGTTTTGCTAAGCGTGCATTTAATAATGCTTTTGCAATGATAATTTTTAGTATTAAAATACAAAGCTTTATGAAGTTTGAAGAGACTTTAGTTTTACAGATTCTTATAAAATGCTGTTCTGAGTAAATGGAAGTGAACAGCTTTGTCTTTGCAACATAAAATATGAGGACTCAGAAAATCCTGATCGTTGTTAGTTGAGGAAAGAATTTCATACATTCAGCTCTTTGACTTCCTGTGTGCGACACTGCACACTCATTCTGATGTATAGTTGATGTACAATTCCTGTTTAGTTTCAGCAGCACTCACAGAAAAGTAGGTACTCAGGGAAGGGAGGGGGTTTCGGTACAAGTTTCTTACAATGTGAAATCTCCTGTTGTCTAAGGAGAGGTTGAGACAGCTGGATTTGTTTAACATGGAGAATAGAAGGCTAAGGGAGGATCTGGTTGTTGTCTTCAACTATTAAAGGGGATCAGAGCATAGAGCCAGGATCCTTTCCTCCAGCAAAAGGGTGAGAGGCAAGTCACAACCTGCAGCAAGGGGAATACGGAATTAAAAAACCAATCACAATTTGCATGCTCAAGCACTGGAGTGGGTTGTTCAGAGGGATTTTGAGATATGCATCCTTGGAGGTGTTCAGAGCTTGACTGGGTAATGTCCTGAGGAACTTGCTCTAATAATGGTGTATATCCTGAGGTTGGGCCTAGGTGGTGTTGGAACTGCTATTGGGATTAGTGGTCCTTTCCAAACCAAATTATTATACAAATTTGAAAGCACAAAAATAGAGCAAGTAGGACAGAAGCCTTATCCACCTTAGGGGAGTGCAGTCTTCCACCACACAGTAATATTAGGAAAGGACCAGCTCTGCTATGAGCTCTGGTTGCTTAAGGAACTGCAGGATTTCCAGCACCTGCCATCTGGTCCCTGCTGTTGGAGGGAAGCTTCTGTTTGAAAAAATGCTACATAGACATGAGGGTCAGTCCCAGCTACAGAGTGAGACACCTAAACTTAAGTGATTAGAATGAGGGTTTATTCATTTGAATTAGGTGTCTGACCATCTTTCACAGCCAGTTGACTCAGTTACCTAAAACTACATGTCCATCCGCACCTGAGAACCCTTTCTGGTGTCTAGGTTCTGGTCCAGAAGTGCACAGGTCACCTGTGAAACCTAAGTCACTTCTGTCAACCTTATTTTGATGTAATATTGATATAAAATTATTACATAATGAGCAGTTACTATGACTATATTTGCCATGTCTTTGCTATATATTTGTCATGGAAAAGGTTTCTTGTGTCTGTAGATGGCAAGTGTCTATGCTGGAACATAGACGTATTCCTGAGAAGATTGCTGAAGAGCACTCTGACTTCCACATGCTTTGGATTTAGCCCTTAGTCTGCATTATTTCCATATGCTGGTGGGATTTAAAACAGGAGAAGAGAATTATTGTATTCCCACCTCTCCAGATGTCTTTCAGGTTGTTCCTGTTTAGGTGAGTTTGCAGTTTTGCTTCAGCTGCAACAGACCCCTGGGACAAAATCTAGACTTATTGGTGTTTTTTGTTTTGATCAAAAATCAAAGCAAACATTTTCTTCCTTGAATCACCGGATTAATTTCTTGGTATCTACATATACAGCCTGTGATGTAGCATGCTATAGCTGAACTGTATTTCTTGGAAAGTAACTGTATCTGAAAGTATAAGAACACTTATCCAAAAACCCAGAAGTTTTTTTTCTGCAAGTCTAAAAGTTTAGCTAAGAAAACAGAGCGCTGTGTACTGGGAGATGTCAGTGTTATGACTCCAGGATCTTTGACTCCAGAGGAGCAGACTGGTCTTATTTCAATCTGTCTGAAGAGCAGCATTAGCATTGATTGCAGAACTAGCCTGGAGCCTTTTGCCCTTCCTTCAGCTAAAAGAGAGTAACAATACTACCGAGTGGCTGTATCTACCTAAGCAAGACAAAGAAAACAATGGGTAAAATATTGTAAAATATATAATAAAATGTTTTTCTTTCACAATGTATAGAGAGCTTGCTATGATAATATGTTCTGCATGCCAGTCTAAAGCAGATATCAGAGTTTCCATCTATGCCTTTTCATCCATTTGACATCTTAGAAGTACAAGGCATTCAGTCCATTACGTGCTAGGATAAATTTGCTTGTTGTAACCTGAGTTCAAAGATACCACCCACATAAAAAATAACAGATTCTAGAATGTTTTTGAATCAACCTTAATTGTACAAGATTAGTCTGATCTCCTGTGAATAACCTTTCCTGTGAATTTTCAAGTGTTTCCTGCTTAGGGCAATGACACTGCAAGAAAAGTGTTTTGTTTTACACATCACTTCTGCTCTTTGGGCCAGGTTGAATACCAAGTGGTACTCAGAGTGACCAGAGGAGCAGTATGTGAAACTTCTATGAAGTTCAGAAGGGATTCTGGTTTCGTGACTGTATAAAGATTCAAGTTATTCTGCTTAACTGAGTGACGCAACCCCCTAATGTTGGTCAGGTATTTTATAAAAGACTCATATTTGAGACCAAAAGAACATCGTTATTTTGAGATAACACTGTGTCAGTAGCATCACTGAATACCTCAGTGGTCTGCAGTAGTAGTCACAGGATGCTCCTTCACCAGCCACAGGGATTTTAGAAGAGTTTATATAGCAAAGTGTTAGTGAAAGGCCTGACAGTTTAAGTCAGTCAAGTCATAGGAGACATTCCTTTTGCCTTCAAAAGACTATGGAGCAGAGCCATAAAGAAAAAAAGGAGCAATAAGATAATTAAGCTCAGATGTGTGACAGCCCAGGATCTACTGACATTCTTGCCACATGTTCTATGTATGGTCCTGCAGGAGGAAAGAAAGAAGAGTTGTTTGGCTCCTGTGTGTCACATGCAATGAAGTGGAATATGGGGAGAAAGCACTGAAGTATATTCAGGCTCCACTAAGCTCCACTGTCTTGAAGGGACAAATCCTGAATATTTTCAGAAAATTTTTATGAGAAAATCTTCTGCTTAGATACTTGCATCATGCTTGTCACAGTTGAAATTGAAGTGACTATAGTGTGTCCCCTGGAGAACTCTTTGAAACACCAGAGATCCAAACAGTGGGGCTCTTCCCAATGTTTCATGCCTCCTAGATGCAGGCTTTTTCTTGCCTTTCTTCTCAGCTTCATACATTCCCAGACCTTGCCAAACAGTCATCCAACTCTAATAGGAGAAATGGTCATTGCTTTTGTCAAATGTGCAACTTGGTGGTGAGGACATCTTTCAAGGCATCAACATGAAGGTTTGAACCACTTTCTCCTTTGGTTGACGTATCACGAAAAGATGGACAAGGTATTGGTGCAGACATTTTTATAGAGGAGAAATTATTTCATTTTACATATGGGTTACTGTTGCATCTTAAAAAATTCCTTTAAAAAAAAAATGCCGTAATGCAGTGTGCTTTACTGTATTACCTGAATGGAAATACAACCTCCAAAAGGCAAGCAGAAAACATCAATTTTCAGATATTTTTAGTGTAGGGATATTGCACATATCCAAAATCTGTATATCCTCTTTACTAAGTAGTAACATACACTGCCTACTTCAAATATGAATAACAAGAATACAAGATGAGGCTCTACAGTGTGATGACAGATGAGATTCCAGTTGCATCTGATACTGGTGTTTTCTAAGTTATTTCAGAATAACTTACAGAGGAGGCAGATTATGTCATCTTGAATTACCTTCAAGCTCTCTGACTCACTCTTGAAAACCAAGAAATTATATGTATGTAGGGGGTTTTTTTGATCACAAAGAAGTTTGGAACAACTTAATGTTTTTCAGCAGTCAAGGAGCACTTCTTAGCTACTTTCAACATATTGTTGTTCCTGAGATGCTGAAGGGAACTGTACGTATTCTAAAGATGCTCAGTTGCTCCAGTTCAAGTTACCTGGCAAGAGCTACAAGGAAAAGGTCTCAACAGAAAAATGTGGTAGTTTAGGAAGGATCTTCTGGATACAATTGTAAAATTGATAGAATAGTTAGACATATAGCTGCTTCTTTAACTGCCCAATCTTGTTATTATAAATAGCTTTTTGTGGAGACAGGCATTTAAGATTCTTCTTGTAGAGGAAAAACATGAAAAATACCAAATTTTTCCTGATTATCCAAATTTATGTGTTTTGTGGACATGCATGTATTTAGGGAGTGCAAAGTTTATCTGAAAGAAAGTTGGCAATGGGGAATTCTTTACTGAGAGAAAATATTTGTAAATCTTTGATATCAATATCGATGTGAGAATTTTGGCATGCGGCTTACACAAGTAGGTGTTTCACAACTATATGGAGACATTTTAGGAACCCATTCACTGCTATCATTTGGTCTGCTGCACTGAACTGAGCCCAGGTATCTGTGATGTGGAAGCATTTGGAATATATTTGGTTTCTTATTTCTCTTATTTAACATTACTAGTTCATAACTTATCATAATTTATATTTACAAAATTTCACACACACAGGACGTTTCTCCTTCCTTTCAAGAGATCGCATGAAAGGAGAGCAGACAAAGATCTTACAAACTCCTTCGAGGATGCTTCAGGGGTAGTTTGTATTGTATTTTGTGCAGTATTCTGTCAAGGTGATTTCTATGGTAACCTCTATTTGCATTCTTTCAAATGATGGTAAATTCTGACACATTCCATTAAATATTGATAGCAGTGTTTCATCTGCTGGAAACTCACATGGGAATATTTAATTTTATCTACTGTCTGAGACTATTCTCTTGTGGTATCAAAGCAGCAAGCTTTTTACTGTTAAAATGTTAATTAGGTTTTTATAACCATTTTTATCGTTCTGCTCTTCATCTAGATTGCTCCAAATATGTTTATTTACAATTCCAAAATGTTTCCATTAATATTCCACATCTTCTTACTCAGAGATTAGCTTAATAGCAAACCTCAAAAATGTACTTAAAGGCTTTTGTAACACCTACAGAATCATAATGCCGCAAATTTTTTTGGCTAATGACCAAGTGGTTTGTAAGATCAGCTTTTTAAGGAAAAAAGACAAGCCTGAAAGAGCAAATGCTGTAATTAGTTTCAAAATTGCATTGGTTTCTGAAAGATAAAACAGTACTGAAACTGTTTACGTAAAGTTTTTTTTTTTTTATTGGTGAGATGAGGTGGGGTAAAAAAGGTAATAAAAACGGGGTGTAAGTAGCACAGTTTCATCTTCATGAGAGGCACATGAAATATCTCCAAAGAATTAAAAAAAAAAAGTTCCTCTGGAAAAATACCCTTCCATCACACTACAGATTATGTGTTAATTTTATATAAAACACTGGTTGGGGGATCTGGCTGTTGACTGTTTCCTTATGAAGAAATTAGCAAACATGAATTCATGGCAGAGGCTAGGGCTCTGAACTGCTACTGTTTCATGTTTTGCATCATTGCTTACACATTTGAATAGGAAATACACACTGGATTTAAAGCACCACTAAGTAACAAGGACACCACTGATGATCACTAGCATGTAGCTGAACAAAGTGCCAGCATCTGAACAGGTGGTAGAAACACAAGTTTAAATTGCAATGACCTTTTCTTATTTCATCTGCTGGTCTACAGGTGGAAAATGCTGCACAGTAATGTGGAACTTCTGACCTATTTTGCCCTTCTGTGTAGTAATGTAATTACAAGAGATACTTTTGGAAAATTTGTGCTAATATCAAGGTTTTTTGAGTTCCATTAAGGACTGGAAGTTAGAAATCCTTGTGCTGAGACAGAAAATTGAAGACAGAAAATTGAAAATGTTTGATACTGAGATCAGCTTTGTGAACAGAAATAACACTATGTATGATTCTAGGCTGTGAAACTGCAATTCTTTCAAACTGTTTACTTCTTGCATACCTGACCCCCAGACCATCTCAGTTACAGATGCACAGCTAGTGGAAATTAGTCTGTAGATCTCATACAACACAATACAATGCAAAGACCATATAATGTTATCTTTAAGATCTACTGCATTACTGTCAATAATTCTCAAGCTCAAACTATCCAGTTTAAGCTGTTATGTGTACCCCCCTCCCCCCTTTTTTTTCCCTCAAGAGCACCTCCTCAGAGAGATCAATTGGGAATCTATTGAAAAATCAATGGTGTGATATTACAGCCTTATACTATACATTTAGAAAAATCCTTGGAAGTTGTGAAATGCTGTAACCTGTTCTCTCTGGAGTCTTGCGGCTACTTTCAGTGCTCTTTTAATGAAAATAATCCAACTGCAATTGTCGGATTTATGATAGTGCATAACTATGGGGAGCAAGGATAGAATTAGACTTGCTGAATTACAGGGCTGTGCAAATTGATTGCCATCTGAAATATTAGGAGCAATATGAGGATACTAGAAGGGCAGAAGAAATGCCTAGCAAGAAGAGGGTCAACCAGACAGTTGCTCTGTAACGGAGCTGTCAGTTGCACCATCCTAAATTCCACCTTAATTACTCTTACAGGGCTATGGTTTTCACCAGTCACTTGTTCAGGGGCCAGATCAGTACCATGGGGTGGCCACATAGTCTGCTTTCTTGCAGGATTAAAGGTAGAGTGAGGAAAAGAAAGGAGAGGGGAAAGGGATGGATAGCACTGCAAATAATGCAAATGGCCCTCCCACCCCTCTGTTTCCTGGGAAGCACAAATGTCTGACCTGGTGGCTTATGGTCTCTGGCATAGTGACATCTACTCAGGTGTCTACAACACAGACAGAGCAAAAGTGCCTGGCTGTCCCTGCTTCCAAGACAGATTAGGGGTAATATAAAGGACAAGCGGGGAGGTAAAGGGGGTGGCATGGGGGTGGGGGAAGTGAGGTAGTGAAAGGAAAGGTGAGAAACCTAGAGGTGGAGAGACACAATAGGAAAAGAAAGAAGAGACAAAATGTTGATACAGGTCTGGGTTGGCAAAGTTGATTAATGCAAATGAAGTGGCATGTTTCCAGAGTGAATTCAGGTTAAATATTGTTAAGCACTACAGCAAGGCACAGAACCAGATCTCATAAGCCTTGTGGACTGGAGCTAGTCAAATGCTATGGCCATACGCTCCTGTAATCATGGGGAAGGTAATGCAGAAAATGCTTTTGAATCATGCTGCGTATTCTGTGAGGGTTATTGCTTTAGGAAGAACACCAAACTCAAGATAATTTCATTCTATTAGAGAGTTCAAGCAAATAACCTATGCACTGTAGAGCATAACAGAGAGTGCCCAAGCTCTGAGCAGGAGCCAGCATGGTCCAGCAGAACCAGGGCTGCGCTGAATGATGTAGCCTGCAAGAGGAAGGACCACGTGGGGGATCTACTTGAGTCCACCTGGCTCTGATGTCATACACTGACCCAGAGTAATACTACCTTCCCCAGTAGTCATGCACTCTGTGCTTTGTCACAGAGTTGACTCAGGGCTTGTGACCCTGAGGCCCAATGCTAAAGACTGTAAATACGACTCTGAACACAAAGCATAACAAATCATATTTGGACAATGCTGCACCTCCATTGATAAGATCTGGTGGATCTGAGATGGATCTGTATCGCTTACCTCTACAGTTATATTTTTTGCTTGCTGCTCACGAAATGGCAAGAGTACTTTGAGAGGTGGTCACCCAGGCAGACAAGACGTACTATTTGGCTAACCAGCCTAAATGATAAAGGTACCTTGCAGATTACACCCAGTCTACAGGTCTTTGGATAGTCATTCTTCCTGTAACTTATTGATAACTGAAAACCATTTTTGTCATGGATAAATTACACTGTCCTAGAACCAGCCCTAACCTTTGAAGCCATTAACAGAAATACTAATAGCTTCAACAGAGACAGTACTTACATATTGTCTTTTCAAAACAAGAGGAAACTTGTTTAAATGCTATACTCCCACAACTGCAAAAGACTTTGACACATTATGGTTCAGAACTATAGTGAATGTAAATAAATTGTTATTTTATATGTATTTGGTTTATAATTGAGGCATGAAATGTAGTGGCTTTGTAAAATTATGTCCTGTTGGCAGGCATAAAAAACATTTGTGCTCTGGGATTTTGAAAAAAATTGCAATGAAATCATAGTAAAAAGCTACTACATATTTAATCTAAGACTTTAGAAGCCTTATGTACTTCCATCACGAGCATCCTTTCAATTTACAGTGTGACTCTATAGGGTGGGGACCATTTTTTTCAATATGAACTGAGGAAGACAACCATGACAGTGTTCTAGGCAGCTACAAAACAGTGGAGTATTTTTTGGCTGAATCCTTGCAAAAGTCTTGGAGCTCTGACCCTCACAGTAAGTTTTCTGGTGTGGTAACTGAATGACCATAAGCTGTGCTGGTTGTACTAAACACAGAACCAGAGTACATACCAGACTGCAAGTTGGTGTGACAAGTCTGTCTGCTCTGGGTTTATCTCCCAAAGATGCATAAGGACAAGACATAGAACCCATATATCTCTTTTTCACAGCAGAAAAACCTGAACATGTGAGCCAGAGGAAAGACACAGAAAATTCAGCCACATTTCTACAAGACAACCAGGACTTCAGGGTTTCTGTGTTTAAACATAGCCCAAGATGACTCAAGAGTTGGCATTGAAATCAAGCATATTTATGCATTCATGCACCTGCATGCACGTAATGAGTAGGTTCCTCCAAAACACACATAGCAGTATACGAATTACTGTGTGCTTGCCAGCCTGATCATGACACCTACCCCTTTGCACACGCATGCTGTTTGATGCTCTCTGAAACACTGCAGATATTCCAAGGCCTGACCTAACAACATCTGTCTCACTATTCTTGTCACTTTGAAGAACTTCCTTTCCTGGGCCAGTCTTCTGCATTCATTTTCCAGACCTGGTTTCCGTTATGTTCATATCACTGCAATAGCCCCACTTAATTCAATTCTATAGATGTAAGTGCTGAGTGAACTTCAGATACTGTAGGCTCTCTGAGACACCCCCATGAGACTTCTATCTACAGCATGCAGTTAAGTAAGACCCACATTGCCCTGGCTGGAGGCTAGGCAGGATCACCTATAATACCTAAAATGATTCTTGTCAGCTATGTTTGCGCAACTGAACCCTCTCCAAGACGTCTGGCTTGGAGAAGTCCCTTCTGAAGTGCTTTCTAATACCAGTCAAGAGGCAGGCTTTTCCTTGAGCAAAACAGTTAAAAATCCTATGAATATTGGGCTTTTTTACCCTCTTTTGGAGGATTTGCTGGTGTAATAAGGGCCCAAGGAGAGGTAATTAGATACCACTTTGTTCACCTGAACTAAATCCTTTGCATTGTAAGGGGAATAAGGGGAGTTTACAAGACAATGGGAGAAAGGAGATTGAGGACTGGTATCTGGGAACACCAATGTGTGTTCCTGGTGGGACTGGTAAATGTTGACCAGTTTCCTTATCACTTTCATGAGTGATAATTGATTCATTTCTTTAGCATCAACAGAGTGCAGCCAGATGAAGAACTTATCCAAACTTCCAAATGCGTTGAAGGGTCAGACCCTCTGTTGGGATGAAGAGGAGGGAGGCAAAGTGAAGAAATGGAGAGAAAGAGCAGCAGGAGGTGGGGAAGGATCTTCCCAAAGCAGAACTGCCACCAACATAATAGGCACTTTCACCTTTAGCAGAAGATCAGTACTGGAGGCAGCCATTTGTTCATGCCCCTCTGTTGTCCCCAAAGTAAAATCAAATATTTGTACAGCTCTGCTCCAGCTGAGGGGCTGAAAGCCTCATGTGGGGAAGATAATGAATTCCTTTGCTTTGCTTTCTCTCTCCCTCAACCCCCATTTGATTATAGTTTGTACTTAGAAGGCAAAATTAACAGCTCTGCTCCTCAGCAGCAGCTCCTGTAACTAACAAGGAGGGGCAAGAGCTGTGTAACACTAATTTACTGCTTCTCTGTACAGATCTCACTGACGAGGGGGATGTTAGCTCCTATGAGGATGGACACCCTGAGCTACAAAGGGAAATTTCATACATGCCTCTGAAAAGTTGTCAGGCTGAATTACGGTCAGTAACTGCTCCAAAATCACTGAGCATCCAGATACAAACTCTGTGGTATTTTATTGGCCTTTAAAACCTCCATTCCCTACAAGTACTTTTCATTGCCACTGAAATATGGTAATGTTTCCAGGTTGCCTTTCTGCTATCTTCCAGAAACTGCAGTGTCTTTCTTTCTTTTCCTCTTTCTTCCCCCCCTTCCTTCCTTCTTTTCTTTCTTTCTTGACCTCTTTCTCTTCTTCCTCTTTC
>NW_009258268.1:1924215-1933343 GCF_000687185.1 Egretta garzetta
CATTCCTGACAGTGGATGGTAGTCTATTATATAACTTTTATGCTATTACCATTAGAAACAAATTATGCATGTGACTATACTTGCCTTCTAAAATGTCTCATCTCGTAAGATGTGGTATTTAAAAATCTCAACCCCCTAGGTGGACTGTGTGCCCTGAGAGAACTATGAACCTAACATGGAAATACATGGCAGTAAAAAAATAAAAGATAAGAAGATTTTAACACAGATCAGGTTCTTCTATTTATAAATTAAATTTGTCAAACTTCAGATTTGCATTTTTTCCCTTTTGTGAATCAAAAAGCAACTGAAATGTATTTATAAAATCCTAAAAATTATCCCAAAGAAGAAGTAAAGTTTTAATTTTAAGATGAGTAGTTGAAACTGAGATTCAGTATTTTGGCAGTACAAACAGTGTTGACTTTATAGGTTAGGTCAAAGGGTGTGTATTGACATGGGCAGACAGCAGAGCTTCTTGTTCAAATCTTTAACCTTTACCAATTGAAAATCAGGCTAATGAGTTACAGTAACACAAAAAAAATTGGCTAGGAGAAATGTTTAAGAACTTAAGCAGAAATGGGGAGGAGTTTGAGACTATTGTTAAAGCAATTTTAAGCTAGTTTCAAGCAATTTTAAGCTGAGGTCCTTCTCAGTAGAAACCGTTACAGGAACGTAAGTGCCCTTTTTGTGTAACTGCTAGAGAGATAAAGTTTCAATGAACACCCAAGTTTGGTCAAAACTTCTAAAAGTCTTCGATAAAAATGTGACATTAAATGTAAAGCTGTATAGCAATACAATGAGTTGGAGCCCTCAAAATAAGAGGTTGTCTAATTAATGAACAATCTGTTTAAACCTCCCCTTCTTCCTTCAAAAGAAGGATTAGTCGTAAGTGCAAAACCCCCAATTTTCCTCAGTGAACAGTAGGTGTGATGTTCACTGCTCTTGGTGTTCTATATAAGTACCTCTTGGCTAAATAAATGAGAGTGTACTTAAAAATCATTGCAGAAAGTAGAAAAGCTCCCACTTATTTAAATAGCCTCTAAATGTGCTTTTCTGTGGAGGCGATGAGGATATGATGTCTCTTGCAGGGACATTTGTGTGGAAAGGAAGATGCTAAGTTAGATCTTCAAGATTTCCTGAATGAAGGGACTGTTATTTCACTATCTTTTGAGTTGAAAGGATGACAAAAAGGAAGAGAAGCCTTTGTCTCTGCCCCTTCCTCCCTATCCTGAACTGAGTAGTCTACAGAGCACTTGGGGGTATATTCATTTCTGTTACAAACTGAAGAACCCTATAGACAGAATGTGACCTGCTTGGCAAACAGTGTGCTACCTGTCACTTGGGCGTGCAATGAAGATGCTTGCCATAAGCAAAACTGGAAAATAGACAATGTTTAGACATCCTTTATCCCATATATGCAAATATCTTCCCATTTTAGGAACTGAAGACCCGAGATCTCAGGAGGTGATAAGGACCAGCAGGGAGCAAAAAGCTCTAAGAAGACACCATAGCTCACTCCATACCAGGAAATTAGTTGATGCTAAGACATGGGGACAGGCATGAGAATTCAGTCTTTTATGCTGAATTAAGTCTTCTTTACAACTTAGTTGGTCCAGGCCATCTGGCAGTGTTTCTGGGGCACAGCTTTGAAAACAGGCCTTACAGATCAGAAATCACTACCCTGTTTTGAAAGTGTAGAGCCTTTTCTCCGTATAGCAGTGACTGTTAGCTGGGCTCAGGTCCTGGGAAAACCCCACAACACTAGTTAGCAGACCTAGCCCGAGATTTCAGTAATACTGACATTGGCTTGCCTCTTGGTTTTCGTCATGTTCATTATCCCACTTGCCTAAGAAACCAGACAAACTCCTCGTATTCTTATGCTATTACATGTCTACAGTTGTTCAAAGTTGGTGTATTTCTCATTCACTGGGAGTATAAAGTTATGTATTTTAACAAAATTGTTGAAAATACCATTTCTGTTTTTTAAAAACACCAGTATTTTCTCAGGAGCAGATTTTTCAGGTGAGGTTGTATCCAGTTCCCATGTGTTTCTGAACTGCCTGGTCTGGCTTTCAATAGCCCAAATGAGTACATCCCTGCATTCCTCCCCTCTGTAATGAAGTCTTCATACTCCATTGCACATTTGTAATATCCTTTGATGAGCATAACTGCACCTTTGTTCATTGGCAACCAGTAGATCAGTTCATATATGAATGCCATATGTTTCTATATTTTAGATATGTATTCTAGTCTCCACTATTCAAAAGCACAACGGTACAACTGAA
Source organism: Egretta garzetta (assembly GCF_000687185.1). Taxonomy (NCBI): domain Eukaryota; kingdom Metazoa; phylum Chordata; class Aves; order Pelecaniformes; family Ardeidae; genus Egretta; species Egretta garzetta. The sequence continues at coordinate 1,926,498 of NW_009258268.1, forward strand.
GGATAGCACATGCAAAGCTATACCTAGAAAAGTGGAGACATATGAATAGATGATGTTAATTTCTGATAGGCATCCCATGGCACAAATGAGGCCAGAAAGAGATTCTGCTATATGTTTTGAAACTGGCCTCGTTTAAATGCTTTTGTAATAGAACATTGTCCACTTGGCCGCACTTGGTGAGTGATTTCTGCAATGCACCAGGGCAGTGTGTTAGGTCTGTACAGTTAGTTAAATTCTGGGAAGGAAATCAAATTCTGCAAATGTTATGAGGGTTTTTCTCACATGTACACCAAAAATCAGTGTTCCATCCACAACACATAGTGTCATTTAGGGATGCTATCATCTTTCTGTCAAGTTCCCTGCCTAGACTGTCTTTTCTTTTTCCTAACCTCAAAGATGTCCCATTATCTGTTTCCTACTTTATGACACTTATAGAACCTGAATAGAAAATCAAAAGCAAGAAAGGTGTTATTGCCAAAGCACTGCTGTTTTTCAGCTTTTCTCTTGTTCTTCTTCTGCAAACAAGGTGCCGAAAAGCATCATTTGCTAGACACTAAAACATGAAGAGCAGACATCTCATCTACATTTTTACAAAGCATAAACAAGTGGGACATTGATGTAAAACAGGTATTAAACTTCCCACTCCCTTTCCTCCCTCCACAACCATTCTTTACTATTGGAGTTTTGTAAGGGAGGAATTTTTTTTTTATTATTATTTTTTCCCCTGGATGCCTGATATTTGTTTTATAAATAGTTAACTATTTGGAAGCTTGACTTTCTGTAATTTCCTTCTACTTTGGTGGAAAAGCTTCTGAGCTGTCTTTCTTGAGAAAGTGTATTGCAAGTGAGAGTGAAGAAGAGATGTGACTGCTCATTTCTTAGTGCTGCCTGGAAGGTCCTTGTGGGTGGGGCTCGAGTGAGCCACAACTGCAAACTCTGTAGACTATTTTACAGTGGCCATACCTGGTGCCACATGCTTTTCACTACAAGCATCAGTGCCCCAAGCCATCATCCTTGGAGTATCAATTTACAAAGAGTTTCCACTAGTGTTGAATCCTTATTAGTGACCCTTCTCTGGCCCACTTCTGTAAGAAGTGTTTCCCTTTTCCTAGCAGCATACTCATGGATGTGAGACATGGGCAGAGACAAAAATCAGTCTTGCAGTGCATAAAAACAACAGCAAAACCCTGCTGCAGAATATTATATAAATTCATCTTTTTTTTGGCAACAATTCCATCTGGTGTATGCTTGAGAGGGTCTGAACCAGGAAATGGAATAAGCCGCTGCAGCCATGGCAGGTATATTTGGTGCAACAGAGGTAGCATGACAGGGCTCTATTACAGTAAGTAATACAATTCCAGAAATAACCTATGCGGAACATATTGCTTCTGCTGCACATGTCAGGAAATGGACCTTGATCGATGTTGTTGCAACACAAAACCACATACTAAAACTTTTTAATTATGATGACAATGTAAAAGCGTAGATGGTGCTCACTGGCAGTATTCATTGCCTTTATAATTAACAAATGGACAGTGCAGATTAATTCTGCATGCTCTTCATGTTTAACCATTCTTTCTAGTTGCTGCCATCAGCATATATATAAGCAATAAGGCATGAGAGAGGTCTCGGTTATCATCACCTCTGGGGTGTTAAGAGGCATCCTCTAGGGGAGTGATTATCTCCTGATAACCACACCACCTGGACTTACCATATTGCTGCTATAGAAATTCATTAACGTAAGAGAAAAACCTGTACATTTATGCTAGAGGATGAAGTTAGGAGTTCAGAATGCTAAGAAGAATTATCAGGAGCTCTAGTTTGCATCTCTTCCACTCCATATGAGAATATTCACTAGGCTGTTGTAATGCTTTCTCAATTTTGTAAACTAGAACACCACTTTAGCAATATTTTTGCAGCAGCCTAGTATAATAACCAAAATTAAAAAGAGGTGGCACAGTCATCAGAAGACAGAAAGTGAGTTAGTCATATACCTCAAATTGCCTTCTCAAAGGGAGTATCTCAGCTGGCAGAAGACATTTTAATGTATATTTTTTCAGAGTAAAAAGCACAAGGAAATCACAAATCAAATTAGATAGGAGTGTCCATAATTTTAAATTTTAAATAGTCTAATTTCTGCTCAACAATGCGTTTAGAGTATATTTAATTTGAATTTATCAGAAAAGTATGGAATGAAGTACATGGGAATACAATAACTCATCATCTGCTGCTCTCTACAATAATGTAACAAACTGTTATCTCATACTCTAATGACTTTGATGTTAATGCTGTCCTTCAGGTTTTCTGCTTCACTCTCAAATTTCCTACTAATCTTTTATCTTTGCTTCTGTTTCATTTCCTCCTTGGTGAGAGGGCAGATTTTATTTAAATTAGGAGTTTTAGTTCTACACTTGTAAGGATAATTTCTTAGGTTTTTAAATCAGTAAATTTTGAAGAAACTGCTCAGTTACTGATGTTGTAACTATCTGGCCCCAAGAGTATTTCTTTCTCTTTCACAGGGGTTTATCCATTTAATGAAATTTGGCTGGCCTGTCACCCAGAGACAATAGGAGACATACAAGAAGCTTCTTTACTGCTTTTCTTTTGCTTATGCTTCTCTTTGTTGCCTGCGCTTAGCATCTGTAGCATGTGGTGGATGCAAAGATGGACTTTCCTCAGGCTCTGTAGATGGTGATGGGAACCATGTAAACAGTGAAGAGAATGCGGCCCAGAGAGTGCTAAGTGGCTACAAAGCACAGAATGGTTTAATTTACAGCCATCTTCTGCTCACCATATGTTCATTGCAGTTAGTCAGCACACAAGAAGCTAAAGCAAGCTCATCCTTGGGGGCAGGGAGAGCTCGAGGATCATTTGCTTGTGCAGTACCTCTCATACACTTGGAGTCCAGTTTTAGTGCGTAAAGAACAGAAGGCTGTTTAGGTTTCTTTTTCACGAGTCTTCCAGGCCCTGTGAAATGTTAACTTCCCTGTCTAGATACAAAGTACCTGAGCTCTGTGTGCGCAAAATATGAAAGTGTTTAGGAGATGGCAACCACTCTTGCTAGATATCAGCTTATGGCACAACTGCAAAGGTAACTATTATCTGTGTTGTATTATATGTATGTGGCAGCAGAACAATATATTGTTGCTGACATATTAGCAGCGGTTCTCAAAAGATTGCAACTGTATGCACATGAAAAACTGGTGAAACATGTAAATTATGCCATTAAAATAATTAATAGCTCTTTTTGATGTGGAATAAAAGATAATTTTATTTCTACAAATGCATAGAAAATTTGCATTTTTTAAATCTAAAGTTCTTCTCTGAATGGAGAAACTGCACTGTTGGGTACATTCTGCTGATTCTGTGGATTTTCCTTTGAACTTGCTCATCCAGGAAACCAAATTATTTGTTTGGCTGTGGTTTTATCAATGCTGATGAAATTATGTAGCGTGAAGCTCTTTATCACATTCTGTGAGTGCAAGAGACCATGATGCATTTATACCATTTGGCATATGCGAGTCAAAAGTCTTGTTTTTATGGCTTAATCTTGTTCAACATTCTGGCTTAGAGTGTAAAAAGTAGCTATATAAAACACTACACCAGAATAATTCCTCTGGGAATTTGTATTTTGGTAGATGATAGAATTTAGGAGCATCAGCAACTCTTAGTCTCTTGCTGACCTCACCAGCTTCCCAATTGGAAATCGAATCAAAAGTAAATGCTGTTCAAGATCATCATGCAACTTTACCATTGTGGTCAAGATTGGAAAAAGGACTGAACTAAAGACACGAGAGCTCTGGTAGGATTGGTACTGACAGAGGTTAAATGAGCCTGCAGTACTCTACAGGGGGCCAGGCATCCACAGGGATGTGTCCATCTGTTTGGTTTCTCAAGATTGTTGTAGAGCAGCTGTGCCTTATCACTGATGTCCAAAGGAATATTTTTTTTATAAATTCTGGAAGTTAACATGCAGGAGATTTGGCTTTTCTGCGCTCTTCCTGGATACTTACAGACAAGCTCTTTTAGACTACTATGGAGTCATTCAGTATTGGTCCTTGTTTTCTATAATTTCCACCTTCTGACTGCGCAAGGAACTCTGCAGCTTGGAAATATGAGATTAACTGATGCCTAAGGCATAGCGCAAAGGTAGTATCCAGTAACCAAATGTGATAAATTGCTAATGCTAGCCAATCATCATGGATTTGTTGTTTCATTGTGTTACTGTTTCACTGCTTTTTTTGTACCTAAGATGGTCTAGACCTGCACACTGTGCTGCATTTAAATGCCACTGTATAGACAAAAGAAGTCAGATAATTTACTGCATGACATGTTTGCCCTTCCCAGATTTTTAGCCTGACTGATGCTATTAGTTTCTGTGACTTTTTTTTCCTTTTTAAGAAGTGTTCAAACCCAGACTTGCCCTGTGAAATGCCATTTTGTTCAAAATCTGGCACTTGCAGCTTTCACATGCTAGATTATATGGTTCATAAGTTCTGCCGGGTGAGTTTTTCTTCATTGTATACTGCAGCTCATGGTAAGCTTCACAGATCTTGAACAGCTCTGCCTTTGATGGATGTTAGTACATTTTCTCGGTGGCTGACTTTTATTAGTTTCAAAAGATAACAGTCTATGTAGCCACATGCTCAGGTGTTTATGTGTGTGAAGGGCATCATGAGGAAAAATTGGAAACCTCCTGCTCGTTGCCAGATTATGCCCTTCAGAATATTTAAATCTGCTTGGTATAACATTTAATGCAATAGTGAAACAGTAGGAAGCCAGAAGCACCTCCTTGCCGTAGAGATAGGAACTGCTCACTCAAACTCTGTGAACCTCAGTGTCCCTCTCTGCACAAAGAGGATAATAGTATTCAACCCCAAAGAGTTTTCAGATTAATCATTTTTAAGAAAATTATCAGTGAGGTTACTGCAATGGCAAGTCTGGATTCCTTTGTTAGGCCTGGACATGGGCTATTTGGAGACCGGAGGAGCCCTTTCAGGCAGCATATGCTGCATACATCTGTTTCTGGATCAGCCCGAAGTCAAAACAGCATCAGGGTACGGTTCTTGAGATTGAAGGTTGTGCATGAAATGGCAGGATAGAAGCCATTTAATGTGTACAAGAGCATTGCTGCATATTCTTGAGCACCATCTGCTGGCATTTTCTCATTTATCCAGTATTTACATAATTGGAGGCATCTCTATAGAGTATTCCTGAAAGAAACAGGGGCTGAAGTTCTCAAGAAAATAGCTTTGAAAGAGCTAGCCCAGGTGCAGATACCTGTGTAGACCTGTGAAGGCTTCAAAACCCTTCCAATAATTTAGCTGTTTGGCCTTACCAGATTTCAGTGCTAACTAGTTCCTACATGGCCTGGCAACTACTGTGGTGTAGTCTCATTTCACAAGGGTGGTAGTCCCGCATCCTACAAAGCAGCTCACCAGGAGGTCATCTCACAGCAGCACCTCTCTGCCCTGTTCTGGGAAGCCTCCCCCAGCTGCTCTCCATGCTTTGTGTAGCAGGGTGTGTGGGTGGGAAAGTTTTTATTCTTCCTGTGTTGTGGATTCATATGTGCTCTGATCTTTCATGTGATGAGCTTCCAGAAATTGGTTTGGGCTTATTTGTTTGCTTGGCTGAAAAACTAAGCTGCTAACAGATAGGCAGGGAAACCTAGGCAAGGGTTATCTCTACATTTTAGAAAACTAAGCTGCTGATATAAATTTGTATGTGATTTTATTATTTTAGCACTTTTAATATCTCCAAATGTTATGAATGTTATTCTGAGTCCTGTGGTTGTATAAGGACTCTTGAGTGGCACCTGCTGTATTTTGTGCTTAGGATTTATAGAAATGAGAGGAAAACAAAGTAGAAAACACAACACAGTGAACGCTGTGTCCCACAGAAGCCATTATTTTTACTGAGGTTCCCTACAGATCAGTGAACTGGCAGACTTTTTTTGCCCTCCTCTATCCCTTGGTAGTTTTTTACACAGATACAAAATGAAAATGTTAGAATTTTCAAAGGTACCAAAGACTACAAGATATGAAGCAATCATAGTTCAAAAATATTTTTTCAGATGTCTCTGGAGAAGTTAATTCCTGTTAGAATACATGTGCATGAGGAAAAATATTACATAGTCACAATGCAAAATACCAAACCACTAGCAATGATTTTAGGCCCATGATTCTTTTTGATGCAGCTCCTTATTTCATCTTCAAGGGGTGTCTACCTCTTCTCAGGAGTTCAGTGCTTTTCCTGAAAGCAGTATGAGTACTGGCATTCAATACCATTGGAAATTCAAATGATAATGTAACTCTATTCAACTTCATTTAAAAATAATATTTATTGAGCTAAAAGAATAGCCAGATCTATGTACCATATTCTTATTTATCCAGCTATGGCATATGCAAGTTTAGATGCCTCTTAGAAGATGTGTGCTTGTGTTTTTTTATCAATGTGATGCAGCTAGACCTAGCAATACATTTTCCATTGACAGGGAGAATAGAATAAAACATTAAATCTGAGCTTTTTAACTTCCTTTAACTTCAGCAAAAAATGCTTTTAAAAACATTAATAAGTACATTCAGAATAGTCTATTGTCTATTAGAAACAACATTATAATGGGAATTTAGCCTAATTTCCATCCCCAAAATCTCCATATTTTTTGTATCACTCAATCATTTACTTTCCAGTGTAACATGTCACTGTGAATCATAGAATCATAGAATCATAGAATGTTTTGGGTTGGAACGGACCCCTAGACGTCATCTAGCCCAACCCCCCTGCAGTGAGCTGGGACACCGCTAACTAGATCAGGTTGCTCAGAGCCCCGTCCAGCCTGGCCTTGAA
>NW_009258268.1:1933874-1963792 GCF_000687185.1 Egretta garzetta
AACCTCATGAGGTTCACACAGGCCCACCTCTCCAGCCTGTTCAGGTCTCTCTGGATGAGATCCCGTCCTTCTGGCATGTCAACCGCACCACTCAGTTTGGTGTCATCTGCAGTCCAACTGTGGCAGTCCAACTGGTGATTAAATTTAGGCTAAATCTTTATATTTGAATTCAAATCCTTCAGACAGCTCTTGGTTTTTGTACCTTTTTCAGTGAGTAAACTTTTCCTCAGTTCTGAGAGGAGAGGAAAGTACTTATACATTCCTATTTCTGTGCATGTGTAGAAGTGTGGAAGGGTACAGGCAGCGTCAGTATTGTTTATAATCCTTATCACTGGTAAGTAAGGAATATTAAGCTCTGATGCCTTTAGCCTTGAGATAAAACTGCCTTCAAAAAACAATTTATAATAGCTTGTCCTGGGAGATTTATGTAGAGATGTTAATGTAAAATGTAAATAAAAAAAGGAAAGTAGATTAATGGTCCTGTTACTCCTGAACTTAGTTGTACTATGCATTTATTGTCATCTTTACTCATTTTTTGCCTAACCAATGTAGAACTGCAGAGAGTACAGTGTTTGTACAAATTTTCTTACTGCTGAAGGAGCACCAATGGATTATTACAAACATGGGTTTTCTGTGAGGAAAAGGAAGACTTTGCTAAATGGTGCTGGAGGGAATAGCCAGCAGATGATAACTGCTTAAGTGCATATCATTAAACATTTGGTGTGCAATACAAAGTTTGCATTCAAGACTTAAGAAATTGCAGTAAATTAATGATCTTGAAACCAAACCAAACAAACAAAAAAACAGAGGTAAGAGAGCAATCAGATTTCCATTAAAAGGTTCAAATTAGTGAGGTTGTGAGACACAAGTAAAATAACCCAATCTAGACTGTGGTTTTCCTCAAGTGCTAAAATGAGGATCACGTGCCATGTTAGTTCCTCTTAAGCAGGTAAAACAGAGGTTAAGCTGGACTTAGGTGGACCAGGCCCTGTGCTGACCCAAGGCCAGTGGCAGATAGGTGCCCCATAAGACTGCTCAGACTGACACTTTTTCACAGGTGAACCAATGGGTCCAGAATCTGCTTTTTCTTCTTATCTGAGGAGTATGCCTTATAACCTGATGTCAACTTCAAAGACATTTTGCCAGGATAGGACGGCTTCTCTGCTGCCATTTAAGGTAAGGCAGTAAAAGGTTTTCCTGACTTGACAATCCTCAGGCTTATGAACCTTTCAGTTTCCACTCATTTGAGAGGAGTTCTAGAAAAGTTGAACATTTCCTCACCAGTTTAAAAGCTCTCTCCCTTATTGCAAACAATAGACAGTAAAAGAAAATTAAACAACCTAATGCTAGACAAAAAAAAACAAAAACAAAAAACAAGACATTAAAACTTAGGAAATTGTGGCAACTAATACTGCTGAGTATTGCCAGTAATATAAAACAACTCTTGAAGCAGTTAAAAGTTACATTATGTAACTCAAGACTGCTGTGGCCTGATTGAAAACGATTGGAATTAATGAGAAGCCTCATGGTGTGTGGCTGTGTTATGGGAAGGAAAAAACAGACTGCAGTTCAGGCTTACATCGTCTGAACTTGTCACACTCCTTTCTCCTCACACAGCTGGCTATTCCCTCCAGGTTCAGTGTCCAAAACCACATCCATACTGCTGAAAAGAAGACAGTCTTTAAGCCAGGTGCCATAGACTAGTTGTGTCCACCTTACCCAGCAGTCAGTCCTAGGTCTCCCCTGGTGGCATGCGGTGCCCTGTGCAGTCCCAAAGCATAGTTTTTCATTGTGTGTGTACTTGTGGGGGTTTTTTGTTGATTATTTTTTAGATTACAGTTTGCCAAATACACGAGGGCAGCTCTGTCTTCATCCCGTGGAAGTGAGTGTGCATGTTGCATTCACGGAGTAGTGGCAAAGCCACAGCAGGTGACCTATTGGTGCATCTGTGAAAAAGCGCCAGTCTTAGCAGTGTTGTGGGACATGTATGTGCCAGCAGAGTGGGTCAGCACAAGGCCTGGTCCACCTAAGTCCTTCATAACCTCTACACTAAATGATGAATAGGAAATAACATGGCACACAGACCTGATCATGGCACTTGCAGAGTATCACATTTCTAGATTAGCTCACATTATTTTCTTAAGAGAGGAGGTAGCCTGGGAAGTGGGGACACTGTGTGGAAGGAACCAAAGGGGGATGGCTGTGCAAGGTGAACCCTGGTTCCTGGAGAAGGGAGTGGGGATCCCAGACCCTGGACTGATGGGGGTCCCAAGAGACTTTTAAGCTGGGAGTGTCCCAGAGCCTGAAGTAAGCCTGGCTCATGAGATACAGGGCTAGCAATGGAGAAGAGAAAGGTGTCTTCCCACATCCATGGTACCCAAAACTTGTTGCCTCTCAGAGTCCTTCCTGGTCCTTTGTGGTCCCCATCCCCCAGTCCTAGGGCTGTTGCTCAACCACCTCCTCACCTGTCTTCTCCCCCACAGTGCTACCTCCATCTCCACTGCAAAATCAATTTTTTCTGCCCTCCTCCCTCCACACACTGTGAAAAGAACAAAACTTCTTCCTTTGTCCGCAGTCTTGGAGTAAAATTCAGCTATGCTTATTCTGCCGAAGAGTGTTGAGTTGACTCTGGAAAAAAAATCTTGGCGACTTATAGCTAAGCACAAATGCAGTTGTAAGCATATATATATATATGCATAGTACAGCTTGGGCAGAGGGAGATTTGAGCTGGCAATGAGCTTTTCTGATTTTTAAAATAAGAAGATTCTTCTTGTGGCAACAGCATGTCTCTATGTCCTGACCTGTCAGATAGGGGTCTTGTCACCGACCTTCAGCTTGAACCTGAATGGCAAATTCTCGTCCCAAGCAAACACTGCTGATCTCTGTCCCTTTCCACAGATAATATATTCTGAATTTCAGTTAAAGCAAGTTGCAAGTGTCTGTGATCTGCTCTGGGAAATCAAAGGTTTGTTGGGGAGGAAAACTAACTTTTCTAGCTCCTCTGCCTGGTCTGGCATGCATGGTCACACTCTTCTGCCTTCCCACAGCCCTGCTGGGTATTGGGTACTGGCATAATTTGTGGGCTTCCTCTCACTTTTTGGGGGAGGCAGCGAGGAGGCACAGAGGCCCCTCAGGTGCAGGGAGGTAATTTTCCATTCTTACCATATCAGTTCAATGCTTTATTTTAAAATTCATTGTGGATTGATCAGGGAGCACGTTTTTCCTAACGTAATTGGTGGTATTATTTGCCTCTGAATTGAAAAGCCACCAGTACTCTTTAGGCTACAAATGGGATGTCACTGGTAGATTTGTTTCCTTGGATTCATTCTGCAGAAATCCCCCCTTCACCCCCAACAGTAACTTATGAAGCTAGAGGGAAGGGAACTGTTTTTATGCTGCTGCTGGTTTAATGTTAGTACAAAGCCTTCCTAGCAAAGATGCATTACTGTGGAAATCTAGGATTTAGTGGGTCATTGGAAGGCAAGGTAACCATCAGAAAATTCTACAGTTTGGCATCACAAAAGTGGCCTCAATCTATGAGGCCTAATCTTGTGTGCAGTGATTCATGGGTAGTCCCTAAAAGAAAAGTGGCTCTGCCACGGTGAAGTAAGTTCAAGGCTGCTGCGAAGAGGGGAAGAATAATCTCGGTGGATGAGAAAAGAGCAATGAGCTTGTATCAAGGAAAATTCAGGCTAGATTTTAGAAAAACCCTTCTAATGGTAGAAACGGTGAAGCACTGCAATAGATTTTCTGGGAGGATATGGATCTGCAGAGCTGGATATCTTTAAGAACTGATGAGACAAAAATCTATGAGATAGCACAGCACTGAAGCCGATCCCGCCGTGGCATAGGATAAGCTAGATGACCCCCTGAATTTCCTCTAGACTATTTTTATCTAAAATTGTAGATTTTATTGCATGGCTCTTGATATTTTACGCTTTGCTTGTAGTACCACATTCTGGAAACAAGGACCATAGCTGTCACTTAACAAGTTTCTAACTACTGTGATTGTGAAGACGAATTCCAAATTGTGGCCAGTCAGAAATAAATAAAGTAAGTCCAAACTGAGAGATAGAGAGATTTTAAGCCAGGCCTGTGGTTTGTGAATACTTTGTATTGACAAAACTAAAGTCCAAAATATAGGGTAGAGGAACTTCTCACTGGCAAGCGTTACACACTGTCATGAAACTTGCATTCCAGTAAGAATTAAATTTTGCTAGAGGCTGAGATTTTTAAGGCTTCCCACTGCCTAAAAGACATGGAAGTTGTTTTCTGTGCATGTTTATTTATCCCTTTTCACCAGGAAAATACTTTTACAGCCATTACAGAAGTGCTTTAAAGAGTTTAATATAATTGAAATGCTGTAGGCAGGGGAAAAAAAATCATGTTTTGGAGGTGGAGTTCCCAAAGGAAACCGAGTTCTGGCTCCAGATACATTTTCTTGCTAGAATCCCACTTTTTAGATAAATGTCAGACAGGAGTTTTGAAGCTGAAAATAGAAGCAGATGATGAAAATAATTCTAATCACTAAAGCAAGATACAGAAACAGCAGAATAGGAAAGTGGTCCTAGGTGAAGCTAATAAATCCATGTCTGACAGCTAGATACATTGGAGTGTACAAATTATATGCTTTTATCCAGGGAGAATTTTTGAGCAAGATTAAGGTTTTAGTGTGATTGCCTACTCGTGACAATTGGAAGGAACTGCATTATTCGTTGCAGTGAGAGGGCACTGAGCTAAGGTCACTGAGTGTTCAGTCTTCCACACTGCACCTGAATCACCTTAGGTAGCAAATTGCACGCTCTACTTTAAACAAGAAAACAGAGGCAAATCACAATAGCCAAGAAAGAATGGAAGCATGCACGAACTCTTCTGACTTTAGACGAACACTGAATGTCATGCTAAGGGAAAGAATGGCTAAAAGACAGAAAGAAATAAAAATGACATGTCCTATTTACATTTTTTTGTGTATTTTAAAATACAGTTGCTTTATTCTTAAGTTACTGCTGAAGTACATGGATCTTTAAGTCGCAAAAATATAACAACATAGGCTACGCAAGCCCTCCCTCCTTCCCCCATACCCTCCATTTCAGCGATTAAAGTACTTTGGATACTTTGATGTTTTAAATTCTAATTCCTTTGTTGTGATTTTTATGGTAGCTTTGAAGGTTACTTTGCAGCTTTTTTGTATTTTCTTTCCTAATAGTTTTATCAGGACATGCTTCTATTACAGCTAAGGCACTTAAAGGAAATACATTATTTAAATTTGAAATGGAAAGAGAGAAAATGTAAGACTACGGTGCATTTTTCTTTGCCATTCAGAAACATAATAGAACAACTCAGAAGACATAAAAATAAAATTAATATGGGAAACCGCGTACTCTCCTGGCTTATCTGCCAGCCACATCCAGATGTGGTCCTTCCACCTTTAACTAGCACCAGCTTTGTTTTCAGAATACAAACAAGCAAGTAGCTTATATCTCTGTATTCTGAAGGGGAAAAAAGCAAGGCACCAATTTAAAAAAAAATGGCTGAAGAAACCTTCTGCTTCTGACAGTGGAAAAGGGTCTTTCTTTCTAACTGCCTCCATGCATTTATACTATGCCAACCATTCTCAACCCAATTCATTTTATTATAATAATAATTGTTCTTTATTGCAGTAACATCTAAGGATCCTAAATAGGGTTCAAGACCCTATTATTCTAGGCACCATCCATGTGCATAATAAAACCATCTCTGCTGTAAAGAGCTTACGATCTTGACATATGACAAGGCACAACAGTGAAAGAGAGCAAACAATCGCAGGGGAGGGGTGGAGGGGAAGCCATCAAGAAAACCAATACACTGGGTGTGCTAAGTGGCAGTGTCTGAACACTAACTGATTAGCTATCATCAAGGGCTTTGTATAATCTGTAGAAATAGCTTTTCACTGTGCCTTCTACATCACTTAGTTTTCAGTTTTTAAAATGCGAATGCGCTTGTTACACCTCTTGAATAAACTGCTGGGGGGAGGAGCGGGGGGAAGGAAAGCTGAGAGATGGAGATGATATAGGATCTCTAAGGATATGATGTAAGGATAGGTGAGTTTGGCTCCAACTATACCTGATACCTGTACCAAGTGCATTAAGGAAAATTGCACTACTTTAGTCTCACAAAGGTCTAAAGGAAAATGGAATCACTTTCGTTTTTAATACCCTTACCGTGCAACTACTGCAGATCTGAGAAAACAATGCATGCATGCACAGTTTGTGAGCAAATTCTCTTATCTTTTTCCTTGTGTAAGTGTTTTTAAATAGTGAACATGGTAATTTGAATGCATAGTAAAAGGGGGCTGAATTAATTTCTTTGACTGAAATGCAGAGGTCTCAATTTTCTCTTTCTGTTCTTGAATTACACGATCGTAACATCCCTTCCCAGAACAGACTTTGTATGGATTTTCTATAACACACATGGGTGCTAGCATCCTGTAAATTTTCTGCTAGTCAATTATTATGTGAGCATATCAATGAGAATGGATGACCACAGAAGATGTGAAAGTAGAAATAAAGATAGCTGCATTTTTTCCTCTCAGCAATGCCTTAAGAGAAACTGTGTAGGTGTTGGCAGTTCCTCAGTTTAAGCTACTAAATGTGATGTTTTAGAAGTATTATCATTTGCTTCTCTGAAGGGAAAAAGTAGTTGTGGAAAAAAAAAAAAGTGTGGTAAATCAAGTTCATAAATATGCCCCAAATAGTTGTCATTTAACAATATTTCTCCAGGATATATATACAGAATCAGTATAAGATTATAAAGTCCTGACTGGCCAGGAGTAACTGTGCTCACTGGAGCAGCTTTTTGATGCCTGGCAAGTTACTCATGTTCATGATGGTTCAGAAATTTCTCTAGACTTTGCTGTAGTTTTCTTTTTTGCCCAGACAGTCCTGCCTCTTCCTCATGGACATGTCCATGTTGCCATCAGCCTTCCTGTGCGTGATACTGTCAGAGCCTTTGTGTAACATGTAGCTGTACGGGGATGGTAAAGAGGTTTGGGGTGCCTAACACAAACCGTCAGAGAGGTATCATCTCAGGTGCCTAATGCTGAACTGCGCTGAGTATCTGTTGGCTGTGGGGTGGGAACACAAGGCCAGGGGCTGCGACTGCAGTTGCCGCTTGGGGATTAGGATGTTCCTGGGAGCTTGTTCGAATGTGAGAAGAGAGAAGATGCTAAAGTGCCTGCGGAGCTGAGGAGATGGTGTGGCTCCCAGGGAGATGTGGCTGTGGTGGCAGCAGTGAGACAGGCTCACAAGCCCAGTTTTTAATGGCCACACCTGGTCTGGCCCACTTTCAGGAGAGCACTGGGTGAATTTAGGCAGCTAGTCTCTTAGTTTAGAGATGGACTTCTCCAGTGGGACATTCAGAGCAGAGTCCTATAGTTTCTCTCAATCTAAATTCTCTGGAGGCAGTATAAAGTTAGCCAGCCCTGCCTCTGGCGAATGATCTCACTGAAAGTGAACTCCGCTACTTTGTCCTCTTGCTTTGCACATGTTACTATAAAAATATTAGTGAACCAATGCTTGTAGGTAGCTTTTTTTCTTTGGGCAATGAAAGGGAATATGGTTGTGCAACTAAAGAGTGCTGTGCATCCGTTCTCCATTGGAGAAAACATGGCAGAGAATGCCCTTCTCCATTTCGGTAGCTATAGTTACCAACCAGTTATTAGTAAACCAATGCTTGTAGGTAGCTTTTTTTCTTTGGGCAATGAAAGGGAATATGGTTGTGCAACTAAAGAGTGCTGTGCATCCGTTCTCCATTGGAGAAAACATGGCAGAGAATGGCCTTCTCCATTTCAGTAGCTATAGTTACCAACCAGTTTTGCCTCCAGTCTGAGACAGCTGTCGCCTCCAGAAATCAGTGGTCATTGTGAAGTGCTTGTCTACCTTCACTGATAGGCAGTTTAGTCCAGATGTCCTCTAGAGGGGTAAAACAAACGATGATGAATCCCACCTCAGTGCTGCCTCCTTTGAAAGGATGTGATAAGGAATCAGCAGAAACTCTGTGGCGAGGTTTACAGGGGAGCACAAGGTGGTGAGATGTGATGGCTGGTCTCAGCTTCTGCACCTGACATCCACAGCTGCTTCTCTACCCTACTCTCTTCTTCCCAAGTTGTAATTTTACTTCAGTGTTAAATGAACCAATTATATTAGCAAGGGCTTGTGCATGTCTGTGACAAACAATCAGGACACCATGCAAGTCTTTTGAGAACTGGCTGAAGGAAGCCTAGCGAGGGGTAGGTGTGTGACTTCTGCATTTTGAAAGCATCACTCCATTAGAAGAACCCTTCTGAGAAAGGTTTAGCTGGAAAAATGAAAAGCCCGGTGTCTCCATCTCTCTGGCTTAACACAGTTAAAAGCATTAAATATATGAAGCTTAACTTTTGCCCTTTTCCTATAATTTCCTCCCGGCTACCTCAGGTGGTGCCTTCTTTGACTTGATGGCTTCAGTGTATTTTTAGAGTTTTTATTTACAGATGACATGGGGAGCCTGGTGAACTAAATTCAGCTGAGCACTACACTAGACAATGGCTTGTCTGAGAGGTAGGCACTGCAACGATAAGTCTAACCATAATTTTTTTTCAGATTTAACCCTTTATACACAATGGTTTTGCTTACAAATTTGAAATTGTTCTTTCCCCCTCTCTTTATAAAACACATGTGCGCACACACACATGTGCATACAGACAAGTGCACATGCACGCATGCTTTTTCCTTGCATCCTGTGAACAAAGCAAATACCCGTTTCTTGCTAAGCTGAATTCTGTTCTGTAGTCTGCCACTATTTTACAAGGTGGATTTTAAGAATTAAGCAGAAAAAATAAAACCTCTAGGAAAAAAAGCAAGCCCTCGATCTAGTCAGTGTCAATTAAAAGGGAGCCTCTGATGCAAATGCCATATCAGCACCAATTTTGTCACTTAAGAACTTTAAGATCAAAAGCAATTACCTTCAATAGCACCTTGTTTTTATGTGTCTACCCTTCATAGCCTTGGCTAGCAACTCGGCCTACACCATAATTTACACTGACATCTAATTTCAGCGGATCTGCAAGCAATCTAACTGAAGATGGAGATACTGAGAGTGAGGAGTCCTGCTTTATCACTGCAGACATAAAGATTCATTATTTTTTGCCAATTCAGAAAGCGAGTCTTATGGGAATGAAGGTTTTTTTTGTGTGTGTATGTGTCTGTTTTGCATATCTCATTACTTGAATTATTTTCTGGTTTAGGCAAATGATTGCTGCCTTTAACTAGATGATTAAATACTCTAACAGCTCAAAAAGAAAAAAAAAAAGAACCCAGCCAAGTACTACTAGCATTGAGTAGATTTACCATTTTCAAGTGTCTCTGCAAAATGAGAGCAAAAGAAAAAGAGTGCATTCATCGCTAATCATATTCTTTGAAGTATGGTAGAGACCTGGCAATTTTATATTGTGCGTGAAAGTCACAGTATTAGACTAAGATTATTTTAAGAAACACTTTTATCATTTTCTAACTGACAGAAAGGGCAAGTCTGCCAGCCATGCAGCTTGATGTTTCCTCATGAAACAATGAAAGAACCCCACAATGATGTGATTAATGACTTGCATCCATTTTCTCTGATCCCCAAACTTGAATATAGAGAACAGAACCGATCTCTGTGCTATTATCCAGCCTTCTATTCAGACCAGGCTAATACCAGCACAACTTCTTTTGCGATGCTTGTTCCCCAAGCCAAGGAATTTGCATATCACAGAGAATAAGGTTATGTAACCCAGTTGTTGATTTCAGTGGTGCAAAGAGCTGTCAGGGTTGTTTTGTCACAAATAACATGGTTTTAAAGTAGGTGTTATAAAAACGTGTATTCTTGCTTGTTATTTTATGGTATGCAAAACTGCTTAATGTTGCAAATACATAATTAGTAAGAGAAATGTTTTCGAGTTGTATGTCAGTATGTATCTTTTCAATTAGTGTTGTGCAGATGGCAGAACAAGACAATTGTCACAAAACACAACTCTCACTTCTCTTTTTGAAAATGCAATTGCCCTTACAGCTCACTTTCCTAGACTGTTTTGAGATTGTTGTAGGTCACTTTCATACAAACTCTCGCAGAACAGTTGCAAATGCCATAAATCAAAAGTTTAGGTGACTTTTGCTTTTGGTTCATGTTCTTAAGGTCCACCAGAGAAAGTGACCCGTTTCAGATTGGACCAAAAGACAGAGAGCCTGAACATCGAAGGACACTCAAGTCTGACAAGCGTTGCACAAGGACCATGATGCTGAGGGTAGCTTACTTGCTCAGCACCTGACTTACCACTTTTGTCCACTCACACATAAAATGATCACCAAGGGGGAGAAAGTAAAAAAAGAACGTTCTGTGAAGAAGGAGAAGAAACATGGGAGGGAGAAGTTCCTACTGATACCCATTAAAAAAGTATTGGCTGTAGGTTCTTAAAGTGTAAACCAAATTGATGAAGGGATAAAAAAGGACAGTTTTACCGCCTTAGTTTCTTGCCATTTTTCCATTATGGGAATGAAGGTTTTCTGAGGCATAACCTGAGGTACAAAAGTTATAGCAAACAAACAAATAAATACCAATGCAGATGAATATACAAAATTGATGCAGTCAGATTCCTGAGCTCCTAGTAGTTAATCTTGTACTGTAACACAGCTGAATTGGCAGAAGTGGAAATGCATTTGGAAAGTTCAAGCATTTTTAATCCTGCTGTATATATTGAGCTATTAATTCTAAATTATAGGGAAAAAGCACTGATTTGATCAGAAATAGTCAAAGAATCAATAAAATTAACTTAGACACCAATGCTTAGATGCCCAAACCAAGGGCATTTGGGACCAAAAAGTCTTTGATTTTCAAGATGTCTTTTGATACTCTAGGCATTATCCTGTCTGCAGGGCAAACACTATAGGTATGAAAACCTAAATGGCATCAGTCCTAACTGCACGTTTCCCATGTACAGAACAAAGGCTTCTTTTTGCCTTCTTGGAGGTCTGGGAAGTCATTCACAACCATATGACATACTCACAGGGATGGCTTGCACCTGGGTAGTAGGCAAAACACATCCTTGCCCTGCACCTCTACAGTCCCCACCCTGTCAAAATGTTCCAAATGTTCTCACTTGTCTTATCAGATTTCACTAACCAGGACCAAATACTCTTGTCTTTCTTTAGTGGAAGCTTCTTCTGGATGCAAGGCAGCCTTCTCAGGACTGAGGCTATCAAGGCGGAACAGAGAACAACCACCATTTCACCTTCCTTGATTGATTTTTTTACTCAGTTACAGAAATGAAGGTCCTGAGAGCTCTGAGGGATGGTGAGGTCTTTACATCATTCTTTGGTGAACCGTCAGTCTTTCCCTTTGCTTGTTAGATCTCCATTGACTTCTAATAACCTTTCTGAGACACCAATTTATTCCATTAGAACAGGAACTTTCCACACAAGGTTTTCACGGTGCTTGGGACACAAGTTAAAGATAGCTTTATATTACTGGTTTCAGAGGAGAGAGGAAAATGCCTTGAGCTTTCCAGACAATCAGACTTCATCTACTAGCTCCCTGAAATTTTTCCTGTTCAAGCTTTTGAAACTGGAAACTTCAGTTACACATGTATTTTTTGTGTATATTTTTAATGTCATTTAAGGCAGCTGTGATCAATTCTTTCAATAATATTTTGTATGATTAGCTCTTTACTGCCAACCCAAAGGTGACCTAACATTTTTGACTCCAAATCTTGTTGCTGAAGAAACTTGTGAAGTACTATATGAAGAAACATCTGGGCCTTTTTGTTTCTTGACTTAATTCTAGGTATCTTTTACTCTCTACAAAATAAAATGAAGTCTCCATCTGAATGCAAATCTGATTCAGGTGTTTTAGAAAAGTCTGTCCTGATACCAGTCTTTCCTTAAAATAATTCTTGATATAAACCTGTTCCACTTTATCTGTGCTATTACTTTCTTTTTTTCTTTACTCTGTCATATTGTTAATGTACAGTGAAACTACACAGCCTTTGTGTTTATTTATGCATTTCTGAAGAAATCCTCTACTTATGTCCCACCAGGATTGCTATTGCTCCATAACTGAAACTAGCACTCAGTCGCCAAGGTAAGCAGATCCAGTGCTGGTACAATCTGCAGTGAGGTGCTCCAGTGAGGTGAATAAGGGGTTCTCCCAAACCAGGGAAACCCCATGGGTAGCCAAGAGAGCCACCAGGAGCCTCCAGCTTGCATGACAGCGGCTGATGAGACCTGGGCAGTGCCAGGAGCAACTGCCGTCAAGCCCCCTCACATATAAAAGAAGCCCTTAGGGAGTGCAAGCGACCAGGAGGTCTGTTTAGGGACCTGGTTGACAGAGTCCCTTGGGAGGCAGTCCTGCAGGGCAAAGGAGTCCAGGAAGGCTGGAAATTCTTCAGGAAGGAAATTTTAAAGGTGCAGGAGCAGGCCATCCCAATGTGCTGAAAGACAAGCCAGCAGGGAAGAAGACTGGCCTGGCTGAACAGAGAGCTTTGGTTTGAACTCAAAAAAAAAGAGGGTGTATGACCTTTGGAAGAGGATTACAAGGACTTTGTGAGTTTATGCAGGGAGAAAATGAGAAGGGCCAAAGCCTATCTAGAACTTAATCTGGCTGTTGCTCTAAAAGACATTAAAAAATGTTTCTATAAATATATTAGCAAGAAAAGGAGGGCTAAGGAGAATCTCCATTCCTTATTGGATGCAGGGGGACATGTAGTAACAAAGGATGAGGAAAACGCTGAAGTGCTTAATGCTGCCTTTGATTCAGTCTTTAATAGTCAGACCAGTTGTTCTCAGGGTACCCAGCCCCCTGAGCTGGAACATAGGGACGGGGAACAGAACGGCCCCAGAATCCAAGTAGAAATGGTTAGTGACCCGCTACATGGCTTACACACACACAAGTCTATGGGGCTGGATGGGATCCACATAGGGGTACTGAGGGAGCTGATGGAAGTGCTGGTGGAAGCCAATTTCCATCCTTTATCAGCAGTCCTGGCTAACCTGGGAGGTCCCAGTTGACCGGGAGTTAGCAAATATGATGCCCATCTACAGGAAGGGCCGGAAGGAGGATCTGGGGTACTATAGGCCTGTCAGTCTGACCACAGTGCTGGGGAATTTTATGGAACAGATCATCCTGACTGCCATCATGTGGCACGTACAGGACAACTAGGTGATCAGGCCCAGTCAGCCTGGGGAAAAGTGGCTGGAAAGTTGCCTGGTGGAAAAGGACCTGATGGTGTTCATTGACAGCTGGCTGAATATGAGCCAGCAGTGTGCCCAGGTGGCCAAGAATGTCAATAGCATCCTGGTTTATATCAGAAATAGTATGGCCAGCAGGACTAGGAAAGTGATCCTGCCTCTGTACTCAGCATTGATGAGGCTGCACCTCGAATACTGTGTTCAGTTTTGGGCCCCTCAGATGTTGAGGATCTGGAGCACAAGTCTAATGAGGATTGGGTGAGGGAATAGGGGTTGCTTAGCCTGGAAAAAAAGGAGGCTGAGGGGAGACCTTACCACTCCCTACAACTGTCTGAAAGGAGGGTGTAGCAAGGTGGGTGTTGGTTTCTTCTCCCAAGTAACAAATGATAGGACAAGAGGAAATGGCCTCAAGTTGCACCATGGAAGGTTTAGATTGGATATGAGGAAACACTTCTTCACTGGAAGGGTTGTCAAGCATTGGAACAGGCTTCTAGGGAAGTGGTTGAGTCCCCACCCATGGAGGTATTTAAAAGACGTGTAGATGCGGTGCTTAGGGACATGGTTTAGTGGTGGACTTGGCAGTGCTAGGTTAACAGTTGGACCTGATGATCTTAAAGGTCTTTTCTAACCTAAAAGGTTCTATGATTCTATGATTTTTCTTCTATGGCTGTTACAGTAGTTTGATGTCCTGTACTAGTAGTTCCATTTTCTCTGCTTTGTCACCCAGGCTTTTTGCATTAATCTAGGAACCTTTAAATTGTTTCTCTCAGACCTCATCCAATTTCTTATGTGAATTAAGTGCAGTAACTTTCACTAGCTGTATTGCCTTCTACTCTCAGTTATTTTCATGTTGTGGTTCTCTGGCGTTTTTTGGTTTCACTGAGGGGGGGATTTTTTTTTTTTTGTTATTCAGCTTTCTGCCTTCTGTGCCTTTTTATCCATAACTGCAGTCTTATTTACCTAAGTTTTCTATTCTCTGTGTCCTGAAAACAGGTGTGGAGCTATTAAGAAACCTGTCTACATTGATTTTAGAATCTCAGTACCCCAAAGATTTAATGGAAGTCAGTCCAATGAGAAGATGCAGAGACACCTTTTCTGTTGCAAAGTCCCTCATAGACCTTCAGGGCTTGGGTTGTTGAGGGTCCTGCTCATATCATGTCGCATGCCCAAAAGCCCCTGCCAAGGCTGCTCATTGCTTTGCCACTTCCTAAGCTGGTCTGTGGATGTTTCTGAAAGATTTTCTGTACCCCTCAAGTATCCTTAGCATTACCTTGGTGGAACAGGCAGTAATCTGGTTTTAATAAACATCAGATGTGGGAAATGTCTTGCTTGCCGGTTCCCCACAGTTGCCCCTATAACGAAGAAATGTTAAGATAGGATAAAGTAAGTATTTATAAAATCCAAATATTAAGAGCTCAGGTACTATGATTAGAAGAAGAAGCATATACATAAAAGAAAATCTGTATGTTAGATCATCTCCAAAAGGTTTCTTTCTTTCTTTGATCAAATAAGCTGTCAGGATGCTTAGATGGACTTGCACACACAAGGATTTATTACAAAAAATCTTTCTGCAACATTATTACTTTCACTGAAGAGAGTCCTTATTTTGGGGATGCATATTACCTGATGTGCTATCAAGACTCTCCAAGTTTTTCTTCAGATTCAGACCCTTGAAATGTAGACTGAGATCTGAAGAATTTCTGTGGACTCTAACTTGACTTGGAGCCTTGGCTGAATAAACTGCTGAAAACGATTGACTGGGCTAATCAATTTTCAGAAATACTGATGGTCTTTGGGTATAATTTTTAAAGCCACTGATTATCTGGGTGTTAGGGTGACTATCCCAGTTCATAACTAATCACAGATATACAGATCCCTAGGAAAATGCTCCTTTCCCCCAGACAAGTGTAAATCAACAGGCAAATCATCACCAAGTCCTCAAATTTTCTTTCTAACACAAGCCATAATTCTCCTTACTATTTTTGTTTATTCTTGTCCTTTGCTAGAAAGTAAAGATTCCCCTAAAAGTCACTTCAGAGCCCACTTCTTTTAATATCCACCCTAAATTTTGTATCATTGAATTATTTTGTTGAGAAAAGATCCCTGGAGCTCATTTAATTCCACTCAAAGCAAGCTCAGTTTCAAAATTTGATCAGAATCATGTTGAACCGTGTGTGAAATTCTCCAAGGATGAAGACCCCAAAACATCTCCGGGAACCTGTCCCAGTGCTTAATCCTTCTCACCATAAACATGGTTTTCCCTTGGTCCAGGCAAATTTCCTTTGCTACACCTTGTGACAATTGTCTCTCATGCTTTTGCTTGTCAGCTCTGAGAACAGGTATGGCTCTGCCTTCTCCTTATCTCACTTTTAGGTAATTGAAGGCAGCAATATGATCCCCCCTTAGTCTTCTTTTCTTCAGACTGAACAAATAAATTTCTTTTGGTCTCTTCATGTCATGTGCTGCAGTCTCCTAGCCATCCTTGTCATCAGTTGCTACCGGGAGCATCCAAAGCTAGACGCTGTTTTGGATGGAGCTTCACAAGGGTAAACCAAGAGGAAATAACCACTCTCTCATAGCTCCTGGCTACGTTTTTGCTGTCCAGTATGCTTTATCCTTCGGTGCCATAAGGGTGCGCTGCTGCCTCATATTCAACTTGCTGTCCACCATGCGCTCATCTGTAGAGCTGATTTCTAACTGGTCACCTCCAGCCTTGCTGTTACCTGCCTTGACCTGGACTCTGCCTTTGCCTTTGCTTTCCTCCACCTTCATGGGTCAGCTGTTTTTCGATCTGTCAAAGTCCCCTGCTCCCCCTCCAGTGTATCAACTGGTGCTCTCTGTTTGGTGTTGTTCATGAACTAGATGATCCTATCCCAAATGTATTTAGTAGTATCAGTCCTTGTACTGAGCTCTGAGGAGAGCCATTTGTAACTGGATGCCTGTTAGACTCTGAACTGTTGACTACAATCCTTTGAGTGCAATGATCCAGCCAGTTTTTCCTTCTCCTTGAAGTTTGCCCATCCTGTCTGTACCCGTTCAGCATGCCTACAAGAATGCCATGGAAGACTGTGTCCAAAGCCTTGCTAAAGTCAAGGTAAATGACACATGCTGCTTTCCTTTTGTCTGCAGAGCCAGTCATTTCATCATGGAAGGCAATCAAGATTAATTAGGATAATTAAGGATAATTATAGATAAAGGATAATTATAGAATTTTCCCTACCTTCCATCAACTTCAGAACCACATTTTACATTCTTACTCTGGTGGTTAGTTTGCTATTCCAGTTCCTCGATCTGCCCTGGTGACAGACTTATTAATTCCCCTTCATAATTAGTCCCCAGTTGCATAGATTTGACTCTTCTCATGAATCTCAGGTACTCTCTTCTCTGTTTTATGACCTCTTTTCCCTTGAAAACTCTGCATATCACTCAGATTTCTCTTTGGGCTTCAGTATCCAACTATATCTGCCTCCTGTTCTTCTCTTGAGAGTCCGGTTGCTTATTTCATTAGTTACACTGAAGCTTCTGCTTGGCTTTTTTCATTATATTCAAAGCTTCAAAGGTCTTTATGTAAAAATACATTCCTAACTTGGTTGTATTTACCTTTGAGTAGATTACTGGCACAAATATTACTATATGTGAATTCGGCATGGAGCTACACACTAGCTTAATCATAGCTATTATATATTTCAAAAATATACTTTGATTTGCACAGACTAGGAACATGCTTTATATAACTTATTGATAGGTAAGATACATTTAAAATTGGCGCACAGATTTCATATGCAAAAGATGGAACTGCACACTTAAGATGAAATGCTCTATAGTTTTGTAGTAGGGGGAAAATGCATATCTACATTTCTAATTTCAGTTGGTGGATGCCCTATTTACATGCATATGCTGCAAATGTGGGTTTTAAAAGAAAATAGTAACCTGCTGTATATCTTGGAGTTCTGGCAGGCTTTGATTTGCACCTAGGTAATTGTCTTATACTGCAAACCTGAAGGATCATTTATAAAGCTTTTAGATGGTGACCATAGCAGTATTTAGGTGTAAAAGAGATTATTGTAGTAAATGAATCTTGTCTAAAAACTAGCAGAAGAAAATTTGTTTGGTGTTCAGTTAAAAGCACAATGACTTTATCATTTATCTTGACTCAGAATTTTGGCTGTAACTCTTCTGGCTCACACAGTTGCAAATGGAAAAAGAATACATGCTACCCCCCCCACCCCCCCATTTCTTATCCAGAACCAAGCAATTACATTTTAGAAGAAACCATTTAAAGGACAACCAATTTCACTGCAAGCATCTAGGCCTCCAGCAGTTTAGCATGACTCTTGCTGCAGTGACATCTGTAAATGTGTATTGCTGCTGCAGTGTGCCTCCTAGTGTTTTCTATAATTCTGTAGCAGAAACTATATTACTTACTGCCTGCTGAGTTCAATACTGTATTTCAGTAGTTACTGCCATAATGGACATATTATGCTGGCCAAAACAGTATGTCTGGGAATCTAGGTAGACACTTCTCTGCGTGTGTATGTGTAAATGCAAACTGCTCAGACTTATGTGTTTTTATCTATGCAAGAATACATAACCGAGAGAAGTGGAAAGATTTTGACAGGTGTATATATAAATATATTTCCTGAGAGACAAATATCTCACAGCATGCACAACATTCTGATTGTCCTGTGTATTACTTCTGAAATAGATACCTTCTTTTCTTCTGGCTGAAGAATTATTTCAGTAAAACGAACTTTTCCCCCACAGAAGTGGATTATGATAAATGGATAGAAAGTGCTGCACTTAACTTATAGGTTACTTTTCAAGTAGCTTGATAGTCCCATTGAGCATTCTTGTCTTTAGAGCTGATAGCATCTGAAAACTGGGTGGCAAACATCCTGCTGTGGGTACCTAGCATCCTATTCTCTCAACTTAAGATAGTATATCTGGGTCCAAACTGTGTCTGTACTGGGCGGAAGACATCCTAACCCATACTATCAATGTGTATCTGGCAGAGTTATTGCTTTACAGCCTACTTCTAAATGATTCATATGCAGGACCAGAACTGAAGTCCACTGATCTCACTGAATGCCAAAAAAGACATGCAATAAATGAAAACAGACAACAGCTGAATACAGCTAAAAGGCAGAAAGGTTCTTATGGAAGAGTTGTCAAGCTGAATCTACACAAGGTAGAATGGAATGCAAATAGTTTTCTGTATTTTAAAATACACATTAATCATAGGATGGAGAGGAATATTAAAATTAAAGAATTCTAGCAGTCCAATTGCATATTCAGATTTCATTTAGCTGCTTTGTCCATACACTTGATCATGCTTCCTTAATCACCAGATCAAATATAATTTTTTTCCCCAGAGAGACCACTCTTTTGTCTTAAACTTGAACTCTTAGACCCCTAACTAATGTAATTCTATTCTCTCACAATTTTCTACTCTTTTTTTCTGTACTTGTCTACAAAAGAAAAACTGAATGATGAGTTTGGATTTTTTTTTTTAAGAGAAAAAGTCATCCTGGGACTAGCTCAGTTAGGGCTAGTCTGAACAAGAACGTCAGTCAGAACAGAATGGTTTGGTCAAAGTTCTGAGCACCACAAAACAAGGTTATATACTGGAAAATACTGAGCAGCTTTAACAGTAGGTTATGTTTCCAGCACTGATTATAGTGTATCTGGTCAAAACCGGGAGAGGAAAAGGAATAGGTTACAAAGCAAGCAAAACTTAAATAGTGTCAGTCTTGCGAAACATGTAACGTTAAATACACCATGACCATTTATCTAGGCACTATTGTCAATGCTTTTTCTGCTCATGCTAGTAAATCACTCCAGATTTATTAAAAAAGAGAAAAATGGAGTAGTTGTCTATCGAAGAAAACAAATAATTGGTGATTTATAAGAGGTGAGAAGGCCAACCTGAAGGAAGTTCAAGTATCCCCTGAAATCTCAGCTAGTGCTGTAACAAACCTGAGTTAGAAGCCTTTCCAGGAAAGGGATGAGGAAAAGAAAGCATGTCCTCAGCAGAAAGAAGTGAAGCAGATACTGATTCAGCTGGGTTGCTGCTGGTTCTTTTTTTGTCTGTGGCAGCCTATGAGCTTAATGACAGTGAAATGATGATTTGTAGGTCATCAGGCTGAAGATGAAATCTATGAATGCCCAAGAGGAATAGTCTGAGTATTCCTCCTTTATTGGATAAGTAGGCCAGGATAAATCCCTTCTGACTACTATACTAAATGTATTTGAAAAACAGAGAGGTAAGGACAAAAATGCATGTGTATGGTTATCCTCAAACAAGCCAAATCTGTATTTATACATGTTGACATGAATTGTGGACCTAATCAGAAGTGGAAAAAAAATGAGTGTAAGGAGAAAACAGTGTAATAAGTGGTGGAAATGAAGTTAAAATTAATAAAAAATGTGCTATTGATAGAATCAGATACAAGGAAAGTAGTTTTCTTTTGGAGCAGGATCCTCGATAGGATCTTCAAGGCTTTATTTCCTTGCTGGAGATGACAGAAGTCAGGAGTAATTTAGAGATATCTCCAATTTAGATGGAAAACTCAGGTCAGGTAACAAAACAGAAGGCAATATGCATTTTTTTTTTTTGTACTGTAGCTTTAGTGAAGAACTTTACAAAAAAAAAATTTACAGGAATCTCAGCTGCGCTGAACTTTACAAATCAGTTGCAAATAGTACCTCTGAAACCTTGCCAAGTAAAGAGCCACTTGCAAGCAACTGGGAGGACTTGTGTTTTCAAAACACAAACTCAGATTTGTCCAGTAAGGGCAGGGTTCATGCTGAGAGCTTTGATCTTACATTCTGATTTAAGCTCATTTCTGCATCAAAGACATTGTATTGCTGCGATGCATGGCTACGGTGTGCTTGATTGGACCGCTGGATTACTGCTTGATTTCCCAATATTGAAGAGCTAAACATAAAGCATATTGTCATCATTGCTGGGACTGCTTCTATTGACACTGGGAAATATTTATTTATGCTAGTTATGACATAGTTGAAGTGTGACAGCAGGGGTTATGTTTTATTCACCTTTAGAATTGCATGATACTGGAAGCCTGGAGGAGGAGCGACACAGGAGCCTTTACATGAGCTTATTACTTTCAGGCAGTCTTCCTAAACAAGAGAGTGGTCTTCACAGAGACAGCTACTCTAGCTTTTGGACTTCTACAAAGTGAAGAGGGAAAAAACTCTGGTTCTATTAAGTTGTGAGCAAATAGGTATTACCTGGATACTTTGCAATCTTTTTGGCTTTTCTAGTTAATAGGATTTATGTTTCCTTCTTTGCAAAAATTATGTTTCTCCCATGCTAAAAGATACCATATGTCAGTACTGTGAGACCTAGGATGATGTCTTACTGCAGCAATGAATCTATGCAGATGACTGTGAGAGGAAAAACATAAAGTAGAGGCAGCTAATTCATCCTGAAACCTTTATATAATTTTGCATATTAGCTTGAATCTGTACCTATTTAACAGTAGCATTTGCCTTTACCATTTCATGTACGTGCTTCATTCCACTGGCATTTGGAGTGATTTAAATGAATACAGCCACATGAGCAGATTTTTGAATCTCAGGCTCCCCGTGGCTTTTTCAATGTCTGTTTGCTTTTTATAGCTTTGATTCTTTTTCTTACAATGATTAAGAGATGAGACCAACAAAACCCTAAACAAAGTCTTTTCTGAATGTACTTAGGACCTGGTATAAAATGTACCCAGGACACATTCTTTCTACCTCCATAATCTACAACAAGAAAAGACAAATTATAAATTACAGTACTCCAGCATACAGAATGCATGTAAGATTAATAAAAGTAGGACTGCTGATTAACTTGATCACTCCCTGAATGATGATATAAGAACTCTAAGCAAGTGCCAGAGATTTATTTATCAAAAATGCTTAGGAGCATGATGTTGGTGTTTGGCCTTTTTTGTTGAATGCACTTTAAGGATTTCAATTCTGGAGTGGTACACTTTTCAAGCAAGTTTAAAATAGCACTGTAGTTTTAAAATGTACTTCTTTGTAGCATTGCTCTTGAGAATTAGGCTTAATTTTCCAAGATACAAAAGTCACAAATGTTGATGCATCATTAGCTGAAGTGCACTGCACACTTAGTTTTTATGTGGAGGAAGAGTATTAAAGAGCCAATTTGAGGAGTTGGATGGAACTATACCTGTAATAAGTATGGGTAGTTTGCAGTTGGAATTAGTTTTAAATTGGCTCCTTCAGTTTGGTTTGGATTTTTTTCTATGAAAATTTTGCCTGTTTTAAGGAATAAGTGCCATGTAGCATTGCCAATGAAAATAGAGATTGTTTAAAATTTCTCTTACGGGCTACTCCCTAGATATTACATGTCTAATTTTTTCTTTTTCTATAAAATAATGGTATGGTTTGTTTTGTTTTGAATTTTTTTTTTCAAAGCACAGATGTCATTACATTACTAGAATCTTCTAACCTGTTAATCTGATCTGATATTTCAATGTCACTAATTCACATTGAAAGGATCATTTTCTCAACAGCCTGAAGTTAAGGAATATTTTGTTCATTTTACCTTGGAAACTGTGAAATATTGGAAACCACTAAAAACCCCCAAATTACCTGGATTTAATAAATACATGATGTTCAGAAGGAAAGTTAGGAAAGTTTTAACCCGTATTTTCTGTGGTTAAAAGTGTGTCTGACCTTGTCCTATATCTAACAAGGGCTCAAAAATCCATGATGTCATATGATGATATAGGTACTAATACCTAAATCCTCTGGATTCTTGCAATATGAAAAAATGTGATCCTAAATTTTAGTCCTGCTATGTGCAGTCCTAATCTTAAATACAATGGATAGCCTAGAACATAAAACCAAGCCAGAGAATGTTTGCACCAGGGAAGTATAAGCTACTTTTAGTGCCACCAGCAGCTGTCATCCTAAACAGGCCCTCTCACTTGTAGCTCTAGTTTTATGTCCATGCTCAGTGGGGACTTCTGTTGAGAGAAGACCACTTTGGCCTTAAAACCAGTTTTCAGTGTAGTCCAGAGAACTCTGAAGCCTCAAACATTGCACTGATTTTTTGTGAGTTTTCTGATCCTATACCTACCCTAATCCAGTCCCAACTGTAGCCAAAAACCTCTATGAAGAAGAGAAAAATATGCAAATTTTTATTTCCTTCTGGAAAAAATCCTTACTCTGAACTAACAGCCCTCCCAAAATCTGTCCGTAACAGAACAGAATGAAACGCTCCCCTCATTTTACATTATCATCCAGTACTAATCTAATCTTCTTCAGCAGCTGCTTTTCCAAACCATACTTGCAATACCAAACCTCGCCCAGACACTTCTTTTTGGGTCACAGAACTGAAAAAGAGAACCCACATATCTGCTTTTCTCCTCTTCAGCACAATGTCTCAACCTAAACTGACAGGGCTTTTGTCCCCCAGTAGACTGTGTAGTTCTGCAGTTTCCACTTTCTCTGCCCGAACTCGTACTAGAGACTTAACCATTCACAAATATTGGTGCAAAGAACTAGCTCCCTGGACAACAGAAAATAAAGTTTTTTGTCTTCTGGAACCAGCCTTCCTCCTTCTAATGCTGGGCCTGGTAGGAGGAAGTCTCAGTAACAGAGTTGTTAAGTTCCTGTGCTCCAAAATCCTTATTATAAATTTAGCTAGCAGCTCCTCTATGGCCTGAATCAAAATATGAACTGTCTCCTCTCCAGAAACTGCTTTTTTTCCTCACCCAGAGCCCTTTTGAATGCATAAATCTGATGGTTTTATTTCAGCTTCCCAAGGAAGGAACAAGGAAATGAAAAAGGCCCTTTGTTCTTTCTGAAACCTTCATTCTAGACTGGTATAATTTGCAGGACCAAATACTGAAACTGGCTTTTCAAGAACTGCTGTTTGTATTAAAAATTCCCAACTCACTAAGGAATAAACCTTCATCCATAAGGTCATGAGCTTTACAGGATCCTGAATAAATCTAACTCCTTGGCTTGTCCAGGCCATGGCGTTAGCTATAACTATGACTCCATTCCTAGGTTCTCAAACAGAATAGAGAGATGGACAGAGGAAAAAAAAAAAAAAAAGATTAAGCTACTTCTTTTTGCCACAGTGGAACAAAATGTCACAGTAAATCCTGAAGGATAAAGAAACATGAATTTACATTCATGATTTCAGGCCCTGCTCCCAGGGAAGTTAGCATGAACCACAGCTCTACTCATATGCTAATAGTTTTGACATGTTTACAAGAACAGAACAAAACACCAACAAAAAAATCTTCCAACATGAAAAGAAGCTTTCTTCTGGGTTGGCTCCCTGAGACCTACTGCCATGTGATATTCTGTAAACCTCATCAGAGGCAGCATCCTAAGCTTGTGCTTCACTGTGGCAGACCCATATGTGAGAAAAAGCAAAACATAAGCTGTTGATTTACAATTCAGGTATTGGAGGATCTAACTCTCTCCACGCTTTGCTCTCAGAACCTTAAACAGAACTCAAACAGTAGAGCACAGTAGGGTTCATCTCTACCTACTCCATCAAAATAAAATAGAAGTAATTTCTTAAAGTAGATGGCTGAACCTTTCAGGATCAACCAAAAAGACTGGGTCTTCATCTTAAGAGGAAACAATCATAAGGACAGTTAGGGAGTATATAAATTTAAAGGACTAGAGGGCAATTTTCTGGTACTGATTTTTATCATAGGTCAGTGAAGGTCCATTCACTCTCTTTTCTACCCTACCAGTACTAGAGTTTAAAAATATCCCCAAGACCCAAGCTACAAAAAAATGAGCAATTCTTTATGTCTGGCATAGTGTCTCATCCTAGATCACAGAAGCCTTGTAAACTGTGCACTTATAGCAATAGTCTGCATCTGAGAGTAACAGGACATTAGGGAAATTAATGTCCTTTGTTACCATGTTTGTCATTCTAACCAGAACCATAGCCCTACGTCTGCCAACACATAAGAAGTTTCTTGTTGGACTAGAAGAATATATCAGCCATTCTCTGGAAAGGCTGCCAGGAATTTTGCCAGGAACCTGCAGTTCATCTCTTCCCCAGATTTCCTGTGCTTAAAAAAATACTGCATAGCCTCCAAGACATCTTAAGGCAAAATATAAATTAAACTGCCTCTGGTTTTAGACTAGAGGCTAGGCAGGAACCAAGGTAAAGCAAATTTCTCAGACACTATTGTAAAGTGATGCTAATTCATGATACGGCCACTGCCAAGCTTAGCCTTATTCCACAGGCTTCTGTTGTTTTTTTTCATCTTTTTTAGAGAAAGCCACAGTTACAGGGGGAAGAACAGGGAAATAACCTCATCGCACAGGTATAAGCATAAGTCTAACTTCAGACCCAAACCTAAACCAAGGAAAAAAATAGAGACTCCAAAACAGACTTCAGTTAACAATATGATGTATACTTTCCCCCTGAGTTGGGGAAGCAGAATTTCAGGATGCTGAGAAGAAGTAGAGTTTCTCTATAATCCTAACATTAACCATTCACCAACAGCCTTATTCCCCTTCCCAATATTCTATCTGAAATTGTAAACTTAACCATTACGCTATGCTTAAGAGTGGAGATAGTCCACTCTTGGGTGGTGAATGAAATAGGAATTATTTTTTCTTTGTAGCAGTAGATCATATTTTATGTTCCTGAGCCTTGAAAGGTCCAGTAATAAAGTAGGAACTTCATTCCCGCTCCTTTCTAATCCTAACCCCAGCTATTAATTTAGTAACAGGAGCTATCTTGGGAAAATCACTCACCCTGATTCATCCTTTACCATAGGTTTACTAGTTATACAGAGACCCTATTCAAGGAAGAAAATGAAATAGGAGCTACTTTCTTGCTTTGAAATGTTATCATTTTACATTACTGCCAAGATTAGGCGGAAAAAAATCCTAGAAGTCACTATCTTCTTCCTGAATAATTTTTTATCACCTCTGAGGAAGTCCTGTAGAATGATCAGGTTCCTGCTGTCTGTGATCCTGAGCCTACCTAAGACTTAAACCAAGGCTTGATCGTAAACCAGAGACCTCAAAGTAAACTACCACCCTCTGCCTTGATTGAGGGGCTTTAGTCAGCATTAATTGTAGCTCCTAACACACTGTTCTGCTTAACCAAAACCCAAAGGCTCCAAAATTTGCTGTACAATTGTAATTTCTGGAATAATTGTTCTAATATCTGTTGTAAGGGAGTTTTGAAGGATTCTGTGATAAATCAATGTCTTGAATTCTGACCCAGTCCTCACCCTGTTTTTAACAGTAATGCTTAGTCACCATTTTTATTAGATTAGGAAAAAAAAAATAGAAACCATTCTCCCTTCCAGAATCATTGCTCATCAATGACTGATTAAACTTGTCAGATTCAGAACTTCTCCAGACCTCCCCTGTAATCTTAATTCAGGTTTAATGAAAGATTCCTAGTCAGGTGTCACAACATACAAATTATTCTTCCTTTATAAAACCAGCATTGTATAACAGTTCTTGCAGGATACAGCAGGAAAAATATACTCTTATGTCTCCATCGTTTGGTAGCTACAGCACTGGATTCTAGTGCTGGAGCAGAAATATATGGAATAACATTAGCAAAGTGACTAAGAAATCCTGCCACCAGGATTCATGCTACTCCAGAACAAGCACCCAGGCAGCTTTGGCAGAGAACAGCCTTTTGGCTACTGTCCTCCACAGTTTCCACAGTCTTAAGAAAGATCCAGGGAATCATCTCTGGGTAGGGACAAAGCTGGAGCACCTCTCTTATGAGGACAGGCTGAGAGAGTTGGGGTTGTTCAGCCTGGAGAAAAGAAGGCTGCGGGGAGACCTGATTGCAGCCTTTCAGTACCTAAAGGGGGCCTATAGGAAAGATGGGGAAAATCTTTTTAGTAGGGACAGCTGTGACAGGACAAGGGGTAATGGTTTTAAACTAAAACAGGGTAGGTTTAGACTAGATATAAGGAAGAAATTCTTTACAATGAGGGTGGTGAAACACTGGAACAGGTTGCCCAGAGAGGTAGTGGAGGCCCCATCCCTGGAAACATTCAAGGCCAGGTTGGACGGGGCTCTGATCCTTCTTTCATCCTCAGGTTTCTACAAAGCAAAAGCCACACAGGAGAGGAATATCTTATTATTCTGAAGTTCACAACATAACTCTGGCTCAAGTATAGGCTTAACAACAACAGATATTTTAGTCTAGTATTCAGATTATAGTGGAAAAGTAATTCAGATTATAGTCAGAAAAGTCATTCTCCTGGTACTAAGCCATTTTTTACCATAGCAAAATCTTTGGTGTGCAACAGTACACAACTATGCAATCCTGCTGTCATGGCCCTGAGCGCACCACATGCGCTGACCAGCCTCAGCTGGGACCCTCTCCCCCCACCCATGGGTCAGAAGTCCCATTTTAGCCTAGATCCTGGCACCCACTCCTGGGCTGAGCCATGCTGTAGGTAGAACCAGCCCTGTTTCTGACTTTTGCTGTCCTGACTTGCTGGCTGTGCTCCTGGATGGACCAGACTTTGCCTGCCTGATGATTACTGGGCTGTCAACAGACCCCGTTACTGTCATCACCCCTGCCCTGCCACATGGGGCTGTGTCCTGTTGGTGCAGTCACTGCCCCAGGTTCACTCCTGGCTCTTCATCCCTTGGGGAACATCCCTGTCCCCTGATGCTCTGTGCTCAGTAACCATAATCGTAATTCCAGTCCTTTCTCAGCTCATCCTTGTCTGAAGTCAGTGAAGTGTCTGTGTACACCAAAAAGCCAAGGTTTCCTGCCCGCTACGAAGCTTTTTCTGTAACCCAAACTCTTCAAGCCAATTTATGCAATGTCTTTAACCTAAAACATGGACCATTTCTTTCTTCTTGACCCAGCCTTTGCTGAAGTTCAACAGGCCTTGAAAACAGAGCTCCTTGGAATTTGAATGTCTGTTCCTCACTGTAAGTGCTGTCCTGGTTTCGGCTGAGACAGGGTTAATTTTCTTCCTAGTAGATGGTATAGTGCTGTGTTTTGGATTTAGTACTAGAAGAATGTTGATAACACACCGATGCTTTAGTTGTTGCTGGGTAGTGCTTAGACTGGCCAAGGACTTCTCAGCTCTCAGCTCTGCCAGGTGCACAAGATGCTGGGAGGGGGCACAGCCAGGACAGCTGACCCCAACTGACCAAAGGGCTATTCCATACCATATGACATCACGCTCAGTATATAAGCTGGGGGAAGAAGAAGGAAGGGGGGACATTCAGAGTGATTGCGTTTGTCTTCCCAAGTCACCGTTAGGCATGATGGAGCCCTGCTTTCCTGGGGATGGCTGAACACCTGCCTGCCCATGGGAAGCAGGGAATGAATTCCTTGGTTTGCACTGCTTGCGTTTTTGCTTTACCTATTAAAGGCTTTTGCTTTACCTATTAAACTGTCTTCAAATCAACCCATGTGTTTTCTCACTTTTACTCTTCTCTTTCTCTCCCCCGTCCCATTGTGGGGGGAGTGAGCGAGCGGCTGTGTGGTGCTTAGTTGCCAGCTGGGGTTAAACCACGACAAGTGCAAATTTAGTTTTAGCCTTAATAATAACCCAATAAATGTATGTTGAGTGGAGCAACCAGTAATTTTCTCCTTCTGAAGTTGTCCCTGTACTGGCTCAGAGAGCCTGATGGAGTTCTGCAAGGAGGTTTCTGGTCTCTGCTGCTCCTCTGCCTGATCTCTCTCTGCATTGTACTCTCTGTTTACAGCAACCTAGTCTGAAAAGAAAAACAGGAAAGTTATTGCCTTTCAGCATTTGTCTAGTTCATGTCTAAATGTTGTGCAATGTAGTACTGAGACTAACTGTGCAGAATCTACTTCCCATAGCCCTGTGTTTAACCACAGCGCAAACTTCAAGCTAATAATATTCCATAATAATAATAGTTAATAATAGTTATTAATAGTTATTAATATTTTTGCAGAACTGAGCTGTGTGTGACCCAGGTCCCAGAGAAATGCAGTTGTGTGACCTTGGCTCAATGTTATTGAAAAAAATTTGACTTTGAGAGAGTGTGTGAGTTCTGCAAGGTAAGAAGTGAAATCACTCGAGTCGATAACAGCAGTAGCTCAGGAGGAAAATACTGTCCTGAAGGAAAGATAAAAAATTCTGAAAGAAAATATAGAGAGTAGGAGAGTGGCGATTTAGAAAGATCAAGGATCATCCAGTAACTAAACCTAATACTTTCCAGCTGGCTGATGACTGCTGGTCAGCAGGGAGTCATTGGGTGCCTGTACTAGGACAGTGAGCGTTACCATTATTTCCAGTTATTTTCCATGTATAGAAGATAATTGTCTTGTACTCATTAGTTTTGTATAATCCTACTTGCAAGTCTCCTTCTTTTACACAGTTGAAGGTGCCCAAATAGAAGCGGTCTTCTAAAGAAAGAGTTAGTTATAAGTCTTCTGAACAGTAAGCAAAACCCTAACTGTAAGAAAAACCTGTACCAGTATATATTGTACATTATTTCTCTTTATAGTATCAAGATCAGTCTTCTGTTAAAATGGCTTGCAAGAAGCCAAATTATAGCCTTTTTCTCTACAGATTTTATGTTTATACAGCTTGCAGTTTAACTGAAAGACTTAGTGATCCTGCCTGGCATTAGAACAAAACAATAACCATTCTCCCTTTCTGGCATTTAACACTTAATCTGTCTCAGGGATGTTGCATGGGCAAGTAACAAACAAGGTTCTTCAGCCCCTGATTTCTTAATCCTAATCCTAACCCTAGCCATAGTCAAAGTTTAGGTATTCTTTGCTAGGAGCTGCTCTTTGTTGATCTTGGAGATATTGCAAGATCCAGTGTTAAGTATTGCAATTCTAAAACTACTGATGGAGAGTGATTCGCCCACAGATATGCCACAGGATTCTGGATCTCTGATACCATGGGGCTTCTGAAATGGCACTATGTGCCTGCGCTTATTTATCTGACCTCCAACCCCATGGCCTTTAGTCCTTATTGAGACTGCAACCTAACTTATGTTTAACTTAATCTTGGGCACTCAACTGAAAACTAAAGCCTTTCCACCTCCTAGTATGACAGCAAGTGAGTTTTCTGGATCTCTGAAGAGCTCTTCAGATATACAGAAATAGTGCTATGGAAATGGGTTGCTGCCTCTTGCAGAGCAGACAAATTGATGTTTACTGACCAAAGCTGGCAAATTTCAAGTTAGGCTGTAAATTCCAGCCCAACTGTTGGCCTCTTATTGGTGACAGTAAAAAGGAAGAATACCTGATTAGTTTTGAACTCCTGCCTTCTGAAATTCTTTTTACATTTATTTTGTAGATCTTTTGGGTTTACCAGATCAAATGGTGACATGAAAGCCTTGCCACATCAGTCAAAATTACAAAATTCAAACTTGAAAAGTCTCTCTCCTCTCAAATCTACACTGGCATTAGGATCTTCATGAGACAGTTGCACATGCTGGCCTAATAGGGAGTTATTTTGATATCTTATTCTGATTTCAACAAATCACAATTAAAAAAAATAATCTAGTCTTTACACAGAGTATAGCTCAGTTTGACATTATTTAAGGAGTTCTTGATATTAACAAAAGTAATTTCCCATTTATAGGTTATACAAGCTAAGCTCAGAACAGCCAGTCTAAAGAAGAAAATTCAGTGACATTTTGTGCAGAGTGCCCAGAGGATGCCATTGCAATTCCAACTCTTTC
>NW_009258268.1:1963831-1989935 GCF_000687185.1 Egretta garzetta
CTTTCCCTGTGCTATGGATGTTATTACATTACTTAAGGTATTCTATTTCAGAAAGAGTTTGGAATAAGAAAAGTCCAGGGTGGAAAATGTGGATATTCTGACCATTAGGATCTCAGAGGTTGACAAGGATACAGCCACGCTATATGTTGTGTTTGCTATGCCTTTTCAATATGTGTTCACTAAATTAATATGCCTATTTATTTCCAGTTCAGAAATATTTGAGCAAATGCAATTTTCTTTGTACAACTGTTAGAAGCATAACAGATTTTTAGCATATAAATAACTATATCCAATCTAAACAAACATAGCTGTTTGTAAATAGGTATATTTAATGTTTTTTCTATTTATTTAAAGAGAAATTTAAGTCCTCACTAGTAAGGAGTACAAGCATTCATATGTGACCCTAATGACTTGTTACCCATCATAAACTGTAAATAGATGAAGTGAGCATTTAATGGACATCTTGAATTCTTTAGTGTTTGGAGACTGTATTGAGAGAGATGGGGCAATACTTCAAAATGACTGACACAGGAATTAATCTTATTGTTCCTCAACAATAGAATGAAAGTCTTTTTAGGGCAGGAACCATCTTTTTGTTCTCTGCTAGTACAGCATCTAGTGCAATGACATGTACATGCTTAGGGCTCTGAGGTGCTTTTACATTATAAATGATAATCGTAATAATCTTCCAATAGCTGTAGTAGATTTAATAAACCATTCTCAATTCAAACTCTAATTTAGAGATGTCATTATTGCATACACAGTGAAATATCTATTGAGGGAATGTGGAGTGACTAAGTCTGGGAAAAAACCTAAACGTTTAATTAAATTTTATTGGCTTCTCATTCTTGACAGTGATTTCTAAGGCAATACAATAACTAAGAAGAGGGTGGCATATCCCCCCCAAAAGACACGCCAATGAATTCTGTGTATCAGCAAAGGGTTCTTTGTAAGGGTTAATAGAAAAAGCGGTGAGGAATGGAGAGTTCCTTTTTATTAAAATAGGGCAGTCTTCGGGGAGTGGGGTTGAGACAATCAGTTCTGTAGTAAAAGCAGTAATTCTATAGTGATGTTCCTACACTATGGAGGTTAGATATTGCAATATTAATGAATTTTGATGAATGATGGGAAAATCAGTAATGAAAAATTAAAACCTTAGCCCTCTGCTAGAAAAATCTCTTTCTTGAGAAACAAACAGGAGTAGATACACATTATGGTACATATAAATGAGTGCATGCTTTTATATATATATATGTATAAAGTGACTACATATATACCTGAGATATATATTCTGTCATTCATTCTCTCTCATAATCCCCAGTTATAAATGACCTTGAAGTAATTAACTGAAACTGATTTGTAATTAATTTTTTTTTATTTATTTTTTTTTAAATTACACAAAGCTGCTTCAGAACACAAGGTATCATAGAATCACAATTGAGCAAACTCTTTAGGAACACAGGGTCAGATTCTAAGAAGTACAAGATACACCTTAGAGGTGTAAGAACTGTAATATTGCTAGGAGTTCACTGGTGCTGCTGCCGCCAAAACCCAAGTGTGTAAAAAGGTATAGCTTTCTAAATTTTAAAGATTATTCCACCTCATAAGAAGTGTAATACAGTTGAAATGGTAATAATCTTACCTGTGGCCCAGAAATGAAGTTAGTCTCAAACTGTGTCTACCTACCTATTCACAGCTGGCAAAAACTAAATGTCAATGTAGAAATGGTGCAGTTTAATCACAGACTTGGCTTATAAACATGATGCTCTGTTTCAGTTCTTGACTCTTCACAACTCCTAGTTAATAGAAACTGTAGTGAAAAATTAC
This sequence comes from Egretta garzetta, assembly GCF_000687185.1. Taxonomy (NCBI): domain Eukaryota; kingdom Metazoa; phylum Chordata; class Aves; order Pelecaniformes; family Ardeidae; genus Egretta; species Egretta garzetta. The sequence goes on from NW_009258268.1 coordinate 1,965,659, forward strand.
TCTCATCTGTCGTGGCCAGCCAGGTGGATGTGTAGCATTTTTCAGGATGTGGTGTGGTTGTAGAAACTAGGTATTTTAGTCCAAAAGGATAAATCAGTTTCTGTGTGTAGTGAATATTCACATGGTAGGAACCTGAAGACTCCTATTTAGTGTGCCAGCACTTACTTACCCACCTTGGTAAACTCACTGGAGGCAATGGCAGCATGTTCGAGATTTACTGCAGGAAGTTGGGCTTTCATTTGCAAAAGGAGAAACCTGATCACGGATGGAAAACATGACTTTGTTCTTCTCTTCAGCATGGATAGGAATTCAAGAATCTTGCTTTGTTTAGCCAGTGTAGGTGACTTACACAAGAAAAGTAAGAAAAAAATATCACTGATCAAATATTAGAGCATACTTAACAACGTAAAAAATAGAGTTACTTAAATAACAATGGCTAGCAAGGAAAAGACAATGCTTCACTGCAGGGAAGTATTTGCTAATCCAGAAAACGACTTCAGTAACTTTTTTTCTCATATGAAAGGAACAACAAATAATTAAGTTTCTAATTTTAACTTGGTTGGTTGCCTTCCTGAAGTTTAGCATTTTGCAAAATTAGAAGGAAATAAATGAAACCAGGATAAAACAGGGGAAAGGGGAAACGACTTAGGAGATCTGACATATCTTTCAAAACATTACTTGTAAATAGGACACAGCACACAGTGCAAATTGAGGTAGTACAGGAAATCCCATCTTTTCTTATTATTTGACCTCTGCTATTAAACTGGTGGTAAACATTGTTAAAAGTAAAGCACGCAAATTCCCTCAGAGTCACCTCTGAGTCATTTTCCAGCACTATTATGCAAATAATACTTTCTGCTCATTGTGGTTTGCGTTTGCGATATATGCAGGCTGAAGAACATCAGGGCTGAGTCATCTGCTTAAAAGGATCACACTATAAATGTGATGGATTGTAACATTTTGCAGAGCACAAAAGGTAATTGAGTGAAGTCAATTAGGAAAGTAGGAGGGCTTAGTGGAGAAGAGGGAAGCAATCTGTAAACTACTGTGACATCTTTTTGGGCTAGGCTTTCCAAAACAGCTTAGTAGGCCATCTAGCCTGAGAATTTAAGGGATAATGGGAAGCAGTTTCTTTGAAAATTCTGGCCTTTGTACCTGTGAAAAAATTGAAGGTCTGTTGTTGTAGAGGGAGGAATGCTATTTTCAGAACAATGTAGGTTGTAAACAAATACATTCCTTAGAATGTGAGATGTTTTAAATGCTATTAAAAACAAGGGTTTATTGAATGTGGAGTCATTCATTGCAGTAGTTGCTGTACTTGCAAATTAAAAACACTACTTCTTGCCTTGTTAAAATGTATTTAGAGAGCAGCCCCTTACAATAAGTTACTTCTCTTTGGTTAGGTCAGACAGTCACCATGATGTTGCTGGTTTCTTTACTTTCCTGTCCAAAACAGTATGCTAATTGCCTAAACAGTCCTAGTTTTCCTCAGCATATTTATAACTAATTGAGGAGACATGGATGGGATCACCAAAATAAAATCATTGCTTGAGCTCCCAAGAACTTTCCTTAAGGATATTCTTAGCATGTTTCTAGAGAAAAAAGATAACACGTGACATACTCCTACTTTTATCTTATATTTTGGAGGTATTGCTTTATACCAGCTGGTTCTCTAAGTTTCAGTTTTGAAAAGCACTGTCTTAGCACTGTCTTTTTCATAATCTATAAATCAAACACTTCAAATAAAGGCTTAATATTAAGAAGCAATTGCAGAAAACTTTGGGACATCCTGTTGACAAGCTAACAAAGCAACAACAAAAAGGCTGTAGTGGACAGTTGCTTCTGATTATTAAGCACTACTGTGTAGTTTTAAGACTGTAATGAGGACACAAGTCGGCATGGGACTGTGATGCCCAAATAGCAAGTGATCCGGCAAGAAGCCATATGACAGCTGGACTGAGGAAAGAAAAGCATCAATCTTTAAGCTTAAATCGAGATATAATTTTATTCTGAGGACTATATGCATCCTTTTTTTTTTTTTCAGAAGGCATGAATGTGTCACCAATCAAAAGGAGGTGTCTGGTCTCACTGTTTATGTATGGAAAGCTTACTTGGTTTTTGGTGCAAGACACATGAAATAACATGAAAAATGGCCTCTTAATTCTTCACTTCAGAAGATTGCTAAAGTTATGGATAATTTGAAGCACAGGAATAGTCTGCACTAATAACATTACATATATATTTAATGTATTTGAGTGGGGCTCACACTGGAGTAAATGTTCCTTGGATTTGTTTTCTGATTAAAATATTGATCTTGATAAGTGGAAAAATCGAGCCTCAATTCTGAGTACACTTGGTCCGGGCACAACAGAATTTTTAGTGCTCTTCAGTAATGGTTATTTGCAACCCAAAGTCCCAGTGCCTGTATGAGGAAAAAGGAATTCTGAACAAAAAGTCTTACTGTATTTACTTATCAATAATAATATCTTCACTGAAAAATTCTTATGCTAATTCTGTTTATGGCTCCAAAGATTATGTATATTGTTAAATAAGATTAGATCTGAGAATAATAATCAGTCCATGCATAAGAATTTTTAGAGTTGGAAATTGTATATTTGTGAATAAAATTTGGCTATGTTCTCTGCTGTTCTAGGTTCACTTTCATTTAATAGACATGCGTATCACAAGAGAATTAGGCCTCACGTTTGTTCCATTATATATTTCAGCATTTAATTCTTGGTGATTTTAATGCTTGAATGGGAAAGCATTCATCTGCATAATTGTTATCATTGTTACCACTGCTACTACAACTCTTACTATTATTATTATTTGAGACTTTATTCTTTTTGTTAGTGTGTATATATATATATAACTTGTAACCCATTCCAGTAAACCAGTTATAGATACAATTCTTTCATGTAGTTACAAGTGACAGAGTACAAAAGCCAAATATTTAAAGCTAGCTACTTAATAAGATTTTCAAAATTTCAATACAAACCCCTCAGAGATCGTTGGAGTTTTTTTACAATTCCCATAAGTGTTCAACCTGAAAAAGGACTCTGTAAATGTAAATGATTTTCTGCCAAATCTATATCATTTTGTCCTTAGCTATCTTTACAATCTGTGCTAAAGTACAGTAGGTCCATATTCTCTGACTTTTCTGGGTAAAGTTTGTGCGTTTGAAATCTAAAGCAGTTCCTATGGGAAAAAATTATTAATCTTTGTATAGGATGAACTTCCACTGCTATTACTTCAAGTTTGCTCTATACACAGACAGCAGGATTTAATCTGCTGTACTAAATATTCATTAATAGAACCACATATATATTTTCCTTAACATTACTCATTAATGTGAGAGAAGGGGTAAAGAGATAATATGAAGTACCATCTTCTCATTGAAGTCAAAGTGGCAGCTAAGAAGCTGGACTCTGCATTTCTGTATAAGTCAGTACTCAAAATCAACAGAAAATTATGTGTCAGACAAGATATTGGATAGAAAATAACTAGTGGGTTTCTATGTTAGTTATGTAATGACATATGACTGCATATGTGTATAAGAAGACACAGTTGTTCAAAAATGTCTCGGAACACGAGAAAATACAATCCTCTACTGTCTCCTCTGTATTTTTCTTACTATAATAGTATGACCTGCTGTAATCGTATTTTAAATTAAATCACATTTGTGTAACAGTTTCTGCAGTCCTTTGGCTTTGTGAGACATATCACTATTGTCCTGTCAAACAACCCATTTCCATGGCTCTCTCCAGCCCCTACTCCCTCAAGCCCAGAGGAAATGCAACTGAGGAGAAATTATTGTCATGTGGGTGCACAGCTGGATTTGTCCTTGGCCAATTCTGTTCTGCTCTTCTTGCTAATGACCTGGATAGCGGAAAAGATGGCACATTATGTGTTATGTTTGAGATCAAACTGGGAGGATTACACCTCATTCAAGGGCTGGTTCAGATTTCAATTACCCCTTGACAAAAGACGAGTAGAAAGGGCTAGTCTTCATCAAGGATAAATCAAATGCACAAGCAGGGAATGACTGACTAAGGCAATATATGGGAGCAGAGGGTCTCTCACAAACTATGTACGAGTCAGTGTCATGGACTCAGAGTGATACCTTTGTCTCAAGCCTTCTTCCCCACTTATTGAATAAAGCCCATCTCTGTCAAGCTGTGATGATTATTCAGTCTGCACAATTACTTTGTCTAGCTGAAAGATACATGGAGATAATCCCAAAGTTAAGACAATGTATCAGAGAGGTAATAAGGTGAGCCGTTGTGCTTATGTCTTTGTGTCTGTCATCGCATCCTAACTGTGCTTTTCACTTGAATGAACTTGTTTATATTTTGCCTGCAAATCTCTTCTCAGCACTAAAAATGACTCCAGGATACCGGTGAATATTGGCCGTGTCTACTGCAGTGCATCCAATGTACCCTAGTCCTTTCCTAGACACTGAGGTCTACACTTGTGCATCCAAACTTCCTTATGCCAGAGCAGTGTAGCTCCAACTAAACTAAGAACAGGTGCCTGGCCTGTCCCTAACAATGCCCTGAAACTGCATGGGAGAATGGCAGGTAGTATGGGATCAAATTGTCTCCGGGACCATATGAGTTGGCATGGCTGTGTAACAGTACTGGCAATTGTGTCCAAGCATCCAGCAATATTCCTGGGTGTTGCTTCATGCACAGGAGTGTATTGGCCTAGTCAGTTCAGTTTCTCATGCCACAGCGGGCAGAAAATATAATTAGGGTTTACTTAGTACTCTCAGAAGATCACCAGCCCTTTGTAGTTTCAGGAGTCCTTAGGAACCTGCAGAGCATGCCTCCTCCAAGTTGAGAGGCTGGTAATCCAAGTTGCCAAGTGAGTGGGAAAAAATGTCCTTTTGAAGATGTTAGATCCTATTGAAAAAAGTCAAATAAATGGAACGAGGATCTGAGAAGGGGCATCACTTTGGATTTGTTATGGTTAACTTTAAGATAGTATTGAAAAATGTGTAAACCCTGGTAATTTTGATATGAATTACTAGGAATTTTGTGTGAGACCATGAGAAACTTGGTGAGGGTTGGTAAAGCCTCATAAAGAATACTTTTCCCACTGCTTGTTTAATAGCCTTAAAATAAGATGTAAGCAAAATGCATCAGAGTCTGGGAGAGAATCCAAAGACAGTACAGGGATTTAAAAGATGTGATCTATGACAAAAGCTTGAAATAAGAGTATTTGTTCAGTCTAGGGAAGAGGAGGCTGAGTCATGAAATGATCTTCTTGTGTTTAAAGGATGTCATAAAATGACAGTGAGCAATTGTTCTCTGCCTCTGCTGAGCAAGGACAAGATAGAATTAACTCCATTTGGGTCAAGGAGTATTTAAACAGAGTACTAAGAAGCCATTGCTATTAGGATGTTAAATGCTTAAACAGTCTATCTATCTAATGTGTTCTCACTGGCTGGCTTTAAGGATTGTCAGCAAACAGCTCTCAGTCTTCCCTTGATTTGGCCTCACTTGATGTAGCCGATTCATGTCTTAGGCTCCCTTCTGGTAACTTGTATGTCTATGACTTGATGGTAAAAATCTCACATTCATTCCCATTCAGAAGTATGGGAACAGGAATAACGTGCTTTTAGTCTCTCTCTCTCTCCCCCCCCCTCCCCCTCATGCTGCGGTATGAGGAATCTCTGTAGAATTAGTGGCTTGCGCATCATAGAAGGACAATTATTCTCTGCAAATTGCAACTGATTCAGAAGAACCCTAATGCAAGCATGGGACACTCTGTAGTAGCAAGAACAGTGCTTGAATCCTCAGATAAAATCAGCTGAATTGCAGTTTAAAAATTGAGGCTATTATTGACAGTTTGTTGCTGCTAGTTCAGAAAGCATAAGATTTTTTGCAGCCTGACACTGCTCCAGGTAAATTTCAGTCTAAAATGCTTTCTAGAAGTGATCTGTTGCTTGAGGTTTAATTGGATCCTGGGGTCTGTAAATATGGTGGATGGCGTGTGCTGCTTTGCTTCAGCTGAAGAGAGTTAGCCTTATGATTGTCTTGCTGTGACCAATAGGACCTGACATTTATTTACAATTATGTCATGCTGCTCAGTTTTATGCCTTCAGGTTGCCAATATTAACAACCAAATATTATTTCATTTAATAGGAACTATTGCTTGATTTTTGCTTTTGTGGATGCACAGGAAGGGGACGACATGCAGTACTAGGTTTTCAGATATAACAGGGCTTTATTCATTCAGGCACTACATTCATAAGAAGAATCATTTTACCAAACTTTGCAAAGCTTCAGCAAAAGCTGCTGGCATTTTTAGGACTGTAACAAAATAGCAAACCAGGAGTTTCAAAAGTTTCTGGCCAGAGATGCTACGGTCTTCATAATTAGACGGGCTAACAAGTTTCTTTTACCAGACCTTTATATTTTGAAAGGAAAGAAAACGGCTTTACTTTGACCTTATCAAACCGCAAGTGAGCTCTGCAACAGGTTGCTGTACTGATCATCTGAACTGGCTTGTGCTTGGAAAGGCTGCAGCAAAAGAAAACCTCTGGAGTAACAGCTTCTCTCCATTTCTTTTTCCTTTTTTTTTTTTTTTTTTCTGTTCAGCTGGACTTCCACTCTGATATCAGGTTAATTGGGTGCGGCACTGTTCATTCTGAGATAACTTACTGCCTCAGCTGCATTATCAAGCCACTGTTTTGACTGATAGTTTTCTTTTGTTCAAAATACCCTCTAACAAGCTCTACCTTTTCATACTGATCCCTAGTTTAAAGGGTTTGAGGAAACTCAGAGGACTGACATTCTTCATAAAGCTCAGCAAATCTTTACTATCCGTAGGAAAGCACTGCATATCCATTATGGAAAATGTTAAAAGAGAAAAATTGAAACTGCAGAGATGTCTGTAAATACTTAAAGAAGATCTCTGTTCTCATTTACTGTTACAGTGCTTTCATGAGTCAGTACATAATGTAGGCAGAAATGTCTAATTTAACATTGTCTCATCAGGTTGTGGCAAGCCATGCAGATGACATCATTAAAACACAGTAGACCTTATCTGGCCTGGAGGTTAAATTCCTCAATCACTTAAAATAATTTTGTGCTGTCTAAAAGCCCTTGGATAAGTTGTGAACATATAAGACAAAGGTTATGGAGGTAACTTTGCCATCTCCAGCGTTCAGCTCCTACCATGGTGTACAGAGGAGGGAAGGAAGCTTGGACCATTGGCAAGGGATGGAGTGGAAGGTTAGAGGAGCAGGACTCTTCTGTGGCTGAATCTTCTTTCCAATGCCTTTTTCAGCAGAGGTAATCTCTGTTCAACCTAAGCTAGAAGCAACACTTCCTGATGGGGAGACCTGCTTCCTTGGTCTTAATATGATCCAATAACTTACAGTTTTTTACTGTTTTGTACAGTTTTTTATGGTCATCTAGGCATTGCTGGCCTTGCAAGAATCTGCTAATTCTAATGCTCCCCTCCACTATCTGTGAAGTTCAACTATTTCTAATATAACTATCCCCTTAACCATCTGCCAAACCCAGATGTCCCTCTTGGCACTATCTGTAACTTTTGTGAGCTTCTTACACTGGTCTCTGGCACATCCAGTAATTTCTAATGTCACGTCCAGCAGTTTTCCTTGTTCTGTTCAACTAGCTTCACTTCAGGGCAGGGCCTTGCCAACCCACCTAATCTTTTGCCTGCCAGCCTAATGTGGACATACTGAATGTGTTACATCTCCTGTGCAGCCAGTATGCCTCCTTTCTTTCTATGGAAATCAGGAAGAAAATGGGTGGGATTAGGAGGAAAAGGAAGGGCATATATACAGGGAACCTGGTTTTCAAGCCAGAAAATGGAGTAAGGAAATTGTGTTTTCTTCTATAATCTCAGACTTCCTGGCATCAAAACTTGCTCTGAGTCACAGGAAAGACTCTTAGTACAGTCCAACAGATTGTCTGTACATCACAGTGTCTTTAATTTATTCTCTCATTTCAAAGACACAGATGATATCTACTGCTGTTATATAAAAATGGCTGCTCTTCAGTAGGATGCCCAAAGTTCAAGGGGAAGGTGTTGGTAAACCTTACCACATGTTACAGAGTTAAGCATAAAAAAAAAAGGAAAAAAAAAAAGACAAATTGAAAAAGTAGGTCTTGCTGTCTAATGATACCGAACTGCCAGTGTTCTTGATAGTAAAATTTTGTTATAAGCTTTTATGTATATTACAGTATTTTAAATTCTGCGTATTTTTGTATGCCAAACTCCATATGGGAATAGTGAGTTACCTGAAGTTTTCAGTAAGAACAACATATTTGTTAGGGAACTTGTTCTGTGTTGAGTCTTTATGAAATGTGTATTAAGAACAGCTTGACCTTAGACTTTTAATTTGTCCCTCCACAGAATCCCTTATCCAGAACAAGGGAGAGCAATAACACAGTACAGGTAGGTTGATCAGTGCAGGAATACACTGTACAGAGGCCAATATACATCTGAGACTTCATTATGGTTTATATAACTCTTTTTCCCAAATCAGTACTCTTTCAAGCTACAAGTGATACTAGCACAGATAAGCTTAAGCATATATTTTTCAGGGAGGGTACCCTGGTATGGAGTTCACTCTTGGTCGTCTCATGGGAGATGACCATCACTCAGGCCAAAATCAGATAAGTCATCTTTCACAGCTAAGCTATATCTATATCTCTAATAGCTTTCTTTCACAACTAAGCTATATCTATTTCTCAAATAGCTTTCCTTATACCTTTTCACTGCACATAGGCCACCTGAAACGAAGGCAAGGCTTAGAATACACAATATTTTCTGTTTGCACAAAGCATTATGTGCTCAAAGCCTGTATGCTTTTGTCAGTAATGGGTTGAAGTATCTAAAGAGATCTGAAGATGCTGCTTTTCCTATGAACTCCGTCTCTCCTGTACTTCAGACCTTTCTATGTCCGGTCTTAAAAAAGGGTCTGTAAAATCTCTACGTGCACTACCTTTAAATTACCTTCCAAAGCTGGTACTTGTCTTGGTACTCAGTCTTAATAACATTGTGGTAGATTAATACAAGAAACTGAGTTGCAGTGTAATTTGGTGTAATCAAAATGCAGCTGATTACCAAAAGATGGCTTCAATTTTAAATTCCTCTAGTCTCAGTATTATTTCCTATTTGCTTTTTCGCTGCTTAAAACAGAAGGTCTTCAGATTGCACATATTTTCATATTTATATAGCCACTGTCACACAGAGAGTGTTAGCAGAAACAAATAGTAATAAAATATAACATTGCCCAGAAAAACATGTGCAATAATTCATCAAAGGCAGCAGAGATATGTTACGCACAAATTAAAGCCTCTCTATCTACAGACAACTTTGTGGAACTGGACAGATATCTTCTGAAGGTTATAAAGTTTTTACCATGGCAAACAGTTAAAAAGTTCTGCTCTATGGCCAGCCTGATGACCCATTAAAATGTACTTCATAAAATGTCAGCTCACAAGTAATAAAAAAGAGACTAAAAACCAATATAAGAAGATGTTTTGGTTGCATTATTTGAAGGATTTTCTAGTTTCTCTCTTCCTGAGATTTCCTGTCAAACTATTATTAATACACTGAGACTATGAGTTTTGCTGGCATAGCCATTGATCCTACAATGAGAGACATGCTTGCATCCTGGCTTTCTATTTCTTTGAATCTGACATAAAGAAATGGGTTTATGTAGTACAGTAGTATAATAATAAGGAAAAAAGATCATGTAGATGTACATCACCTTAATTATTTCAGAATAACACAGGGACTTGGGACAGGGTGTGGGGGAGCAATATCTACTGGCTGTGTCAAGGCTGACTGATTTAGCCCACACAGTCCCGTTCCTACAGTCCATACAAAGGAACTGGTTGGCACAGGTGCACAGAGAAGCTCATGTGTCCACTGTTCATACAGTGTTTGTTTTCTCCCAATTTCACTGCATTCTTCAAAATAAAGTACTTTAATTGCACTTATCTCCAAGGCTTCATAAAAACCTAAGGATAAGGATGAAGTGACTCTAAGAAGCAGCAATAAAAGAATGTCTTCTCTTTGAAAATATACATGCAAAGTATCGTCAAGTTTTTGAAATCTTCACTATGTATCCATGTTCATTTCCAGTATAGAGTAACACAGGCAATTTTTTTCTTTCAACTTGTTCTTTAAAATTTTCCCATTTCAGATGTATGTTTTTCATTAAAAAAATTATTTTAACAAGCAACTTATTGATATTTTTGTGTATTTTAAAATTATTTTATTAAGCAAAATAGAGCTGGAAAAACGCCTTTTCTCTTTTGAATAAGCATATTAATAGCTGACTTATTACATGATTCTAAAAGTCAATGAGAAAAAAAAAATTACTCTTTCCTTTTGTATATGAAGAAATACAGTGTAATTACAATGTACATTTTTTTCTTATTTAAAATTCCTAACATGGAGAAGAAAAAAAATTGCCATTTTGCTTAGAGTGTTTCAGAAACTACTATGCACTCTCATGTATGGTCAGTAACTACTGGATGCCAGTACAGTGTGGGTGGCAGAAGCATGGAGTAGCACCACTGTTCACAATATCAGGGCATGGTGGTTAGGAAGCATCCTGGTGGGCTTGTTGACTTGGTAGAAGGGACCGAATGGGCAAAGCCATCCCTTGGATGGCAGGTGCTGGTGGGGGCTGGAGCACACGATGGACAAAGACAGGCTAAGAGAGTATGGTTTGCTCAGCCTGGAGAAGGCTCAGATAGGACCTTGTTGCTGTCTACAGCCACCTAACCAGAGGATATGGAAGACAGAGACAGGCTCTCCTTGAAAGCACCCAAGGACAGTCTGAGGAACAATGGACAAAGTTGGAACATGAGAAATTATAATTAGATATTAAAGAATTTATTTATTCATTTAACCAGGAAGTTGGTCAAGTAGTGGACCAGACTGCCCAGAAAGGTTGCTTCACACTGTTATTTTGTGACTGCCAGGAGCTTCAGATATATTACTTTTCAGAACCCTATTCCCACACTTCTTGAACATAAGTCAGTGAATGTAACTACTTTGTGGGCTTGTGTGCATCTATTTTTTATTAAATTCAATCTTTAAATTAATATACATATATATATACATGAAAAGATTAAATGAATGCATTTTTTCCATGAGTTATTGTTGTAAAAGACATTTAGACTATCCCAACAGCCTGGGTAAAGGCTTTCCTGGACTTACCGGCGAATAAAGAAAAACTTTGTAAGGTTAAACATCACTGTTTCTCATACAAAGGCCATGAGTTTTATTGCAAGTGGACAGAGACTTGGACGACTTAAGTTTTCCAGACAGTATTTCCAGAACTTAATGAGCTACATCAGGGGACAATGGAGAGTTGTGATATGACTTCTCTGACTGAGCAGAACCTCATTAAGCTGTTAAATCATTTTTGTATCATAACGTATTTTGAAACAGAGGATGAATATGTTCTATCAAGAGAATGCAGGGGCCTCCTTCTCTTGTCAAGAATTTTTGAAATGAAATCTGCATGGATCTGCCGTCCAGAAGGTGGCTGGCAGGTTATGACCTGCCTAGTTTCTACCACCTGAATCTAACCCAGTAGCACGCACTGTGAAATTGAGCCTGGCATGGGACTGCACTGTTCAGTCCTTGTTCCTTAGAGAAGGTGGTAAGTGGAGGTCAGATGGTGCTAATTTTGCTGTTTGCTTCCTACCTATTTGTGCAGGCTGAGGCACTGAAGCTGAAGACACTCTGAGTGCTTGCATGGGGCAGGGAGGAACGAGCTTCCGCAGGGTGCGGGACCAACGTTTCCACCCAGCCACAAATAGTTTTGGATAATTATGTAGAGTGTTGGATTGGTCTTTACAGCTCCATAAGCTCATAGGACAGCCTTTTGTGGGCTACTTGATTTTAAACCTGTGATTGTCACGGGCATTTGTACTTGTATGAATTACCTTTTTAGTTTTGTTTACTTTAAGTGATCCCACTCCTGATTTTGATTTCTGCTATTCATCTCTTAGAAATTATTTCAGATGAAGTTAGTCTGCTAGGAGCTCCAGGAGTAAGCATAAGTCGCAGTCCATGTTTGATAGGAATCATCTGGGACTAAAGAAATGGTTTTGCATCTAAAAATAGTGCCTAAGAAGATGAGAAGACTTCTGACTCTCAGAAGTATTCTCTATTGAAGTTGTCAAGTGGTTAGATCTGATTTATTTCTCAAATGCTCTGTCTCTGTAAATTAACTGAATTGGTTGTCTATTCAAATTATCCAATGGCATTTTAAGTTTTGTGAAGCACAGTAATAAATTGTCTGTTTGTGAATATGTCCTAAATGAAACTAAGTCCATCTAGCTGTTACAAAGCGGGCCCACTTCTCATCTTCTTCATCTATTTGTATTTGCTCTCCTTTAATGTTTAGCCTCTCTCTGAGTCCACTGGCCCCAAGTGCTTCATTTATATTTCAGAGGACTCAGCTCTCAGAAACTTTTGGGGTAACTGGGATAGGAAAAATAGCAATCAAAATGAATTTTAACAGAGTAAAACTAACTGATGTTGCTAGAAATATTTTGTTAAATAAATGGCATGATGAACTGAATAATGCACCTCACATAGGAAAATCATAACCTTAGAAATAATGTTGTTTCCCACTTTGGTATACCATTGTAATAGTTTTGCCTAATAGAAGCTTTTAACCATTAATAAGCACATGAGGTAGAACTCACATTTGCAAAAGTTCCTATTAGAAATTGAAAACAAAATGGAAATTTCTGCATAAAGCTTTTTTTCCTCTCCTCTTAACATCAATTCACTCTAATTTATTGGGCAGAGACAGAAGATAACCTTACTTGCCTGGTCATGCAGGCACACAAGTAAACATCTATGCAAATAATCTAAAAGCTTCAGCAGCACTTCTCTTGAAACAGCAGCTGCTTTGCTCTGCTTTTTTTTTAGTCAAACTGATGAAGCAAAGAATTGCTTTTTGCCAATTTGCTGTACAGAAATTAAGTATCAGGGTATAGTTTTGTGTAAGTTTTCTTAATGTATGATTTAAAAAAAACCCCTGATATTAATTAAGAGAGAGATTCCCCCCAGCATAGTAAGTAAGCTTCAGTGCTGTGAATCACATAGGAGTGTGTGAAGGGATATAAACCTATTGTTTCCCACTGCTTTCATTATCCTGTGAATGCAGAAAGCCTTCTTGTTGTAAGAAGGAATTGCTGTCCTGCAGATTGGGGTGAGGGGGATGGGGGGAACATACCTGCCTATATTCCAGTAATTAAGCTGCTGTAGCTGCTGAGTGTGGTTCCCTTGTTTATGTTCCCCAATGACTTTCCAACATCCATTTAATTCTTTAAAACTGGGTTCAGAAAAGACGTTAGTCTTGAAGATTTACTTAGGGGTACCTTGCAATGGAACATAATTTTCACATCCACAATTGTATACGGACACACAATAACTTGGCTAAGATGTGATACATTAAAAAAAAAAGAACCTTATCAGAATGAGTATGATACTTAACACTGAAAGTTTTGCAAGAATTTTTATATTTTAAAGCTTGAAAAAAACAAATTACAAGAGGGAAAAGCAGAATGTTGTATGGCTCTTGCTTGTCATTTCTTACTCAAAGACTCCTTTTTGTTTCAGATGGTATTTGCTCATGCTCATTTACTCATGGTGTAAAAGAAAACTTATGCTGTTTGCCCAACAATTGATATTTTTAGACCAAAAGCTTTTGCCTGTTAGCCACATTCCTGTTCTTCCAATTCACCATCCCTCATGACATCTAGGTACCATTCATACCCATGAGAATTTCAGTGTTAAAAAGATAGTGAAAAAGAAAACATATACTTCCATATAGAAGGCGGCTTTACTTGCGCTTGGAACTTCAGAACAACTGAAATCATGCAATTGAGAAATTTTGCAAGATGATGCTTGTAGAAGAATTCCTAAACCTCTACATGAGCTTCAGACTTTTTTTGGTTTTGAAATATCAGGTCTTAGAGAAGCTTGTGGGAAAAGAGCCTTTCCCAAGCTATGAGGATTCACGTCAAGGTGCTCTTGTTTACCCCCTAGAAAGGAGACACTGCTGTGCTAGTGGCTCTGTGTTGCACTCTAAGGTAGCACAGATCAAGCAGAGAACTGCAGAGGTCTACTAAGTAGACTTCCATGCCTTCCTGCATGCCCTTCCAGTATGGATGATGTTTCTTTTTGCTAGAGGGCTCTTGAAGAAGATTGTTTAAAATTTTCCCATATGTTAGATAGGAGCCTGTGTTTGTGCCAAGAGGAAATTATTGATTAAATTCCGATCGTGATCCTTTTGGCTGATGTCAAACATGCGGCAGAAAAGTTAGGCTAGGATGTAACATTAAACTTCTAATTACTCAGACAACCTAATGCTTGGGGTAAACATCACTATGAATTCTAACTAATGCATTGCTGTGTCTCACTGTGCAGCAGACATAACTTTCATAAAATTTAATTTGTAACATTTTATGCTCTGCTTCTTCCAATTTCTTCTCTCGTTTTCCCACGGTTAGTAAAGATCACATGGGTTTTTTTGGAAAGGAATACATGATTTTCTTATGCATTAAAAATACCCACTGTCCTGTCTGGGTAAGCTGATGTTCTATGGCATTTTGGAGCAGTCTGGAAAAAATAAGGGACAAATAAGGTCAACTGAAAACATCATACATTATGAAAAATTAATCATTATTTTTGTTAGTCTCCTTACCTATCTGTTATGTCAGATCTTGTATGACCCAATGAACCCATGAAAATCTCAGTATATTAGAAATTTTGTAAAAAAAACCTGTGTATGTTGTTTGATATTTTTGCATGTTTTGATGCTAATACATATAATACAGCTACAGAACTATAAATTGGGAAGTGATAATTGGATCCATAGATCCATTATTAGGGTTTTCTGTTACTAGAGCTGGTCTATTTGTGGGGACTAAGGAAAGTTAGTAGGATCAAAGCTGTACTGCAGTGTACTAGCTGTGCTAGCTTTTTCTGGTTCGCTTAAAGCTTCTATTTTCATTGGAAAATACAGGTGCTCCTTTCCCATCTAATAGCATTCATGCTGTTTGGCTATGCTTAAATACTTCCCAGAATGTACAGTCGCTCCAGGAACAGATGCCCTGGCCACCTCTGTGCTTTGTAGATATGAGTGATTTCTTTATGGCCCCAGTGACCCAAGGGAGAAGTTAGTAAGTGAGGAATTAGGGACACTTGTCATGCATGAGACTGACTGTCCCAACCTGTTTTGTTGCCTTTGACACCACTGGAAGCCTCTGCCATGCACTCATCTAGATGCTGAAAGTTTCCAGAACCACAAGAAGAAAGAAGATATGTTACCTAGAATGAACACAGTAGAAGGGGGCTCAGGATGTTTAAGATACTGATAAGTAGGGCAAGTGAGACTAAGACATGCTCAAAAGAATTGACAGTGATGATGATGATGAAGTAAACAAACTTGAATAAATAAAAACAGAAAGGTTGGAATGAGGTGAAGTAGGAGGCCAAAACATACCTAACACAGTTACTGCTGCAGGAAGGCAGTTATTGCGGAGCACTGCTTTTGTGACTGTAGGCTGCTTAGCTGAAACACTGCCAACCTTTCCAAGGCCTTGAAAAATTAGTTACTTTTATTAAACTTATATAAAGTTCCCCAGAACTGTCCTTTTCCCCGGGCAGCAAGCAGTCTCTAAATTACTTCTCAGAGCTGTGCCAGGAAATGCTTTTAAATGTTGGAAAGTACAACAGATAGTTTAAAAAACCTTTTCTGCTCATTTGACTCCTGGTTCACCCACCTTAGCTACAGAAGAAAGATTGCAATTTTTTCATTTTCTTCTGACACATGCAGAAAAGCTGTTTTAATGATATTGATTAGCATGAATTGATTTAGGGCTTCAGTCAAAGACTGCTTTTTTTTAATTGCTAGTTTTTATTAAGATAAAAAGGTCTGTAAATTTCCTCTGTAAATTATAGAAGTACCATATGTTGAGAGATATAGCATTTATGCAAACTGTTTTCTCAGGAAAGAAAACAGCAAGTTGTGGCTTAGCCCCAGTTGGCAACCAAGTGCCACACCCTGGTGGGATGGGGGAGAGAACTGGAAGAGGAAAAGTAAGAAAACTCATGGGTTGAGATAAGAACAGTTTAATAATTGAAATATAATAACAATAACAACAACAACAACAACAATAATAATAATAATAATAATAGAAAAGAAAAGCAACAAGAGAGAGAGAAACAAAACCCAGGAAGAACAAGTGATGCAATCCCTCATCACCCACAAACCAATGCCCAGCCTGTCTCCGAGCAGCAATCACTGCTCCCCAGCTGACTCCCCTCAGTTTATACACTGAGTATACAGCATGGTGTCATATGGTGTGGGATACCCCTTTGGGCAGTTTGGGTCAGCTGTCCTGGCCATGCCCCCTCGCAGTTTGTGCACCTGGCAGAGGATGGGAAGCTGAGAAGTCCTTGACTGGTGTAAGCACTGCTCAGCAACAACTAAAGTATCAGTGTGGTATCAACATTCTTCTCATCCTAAATCCAAAACACAGCACTATGCCAGCTACTAGGAAGAAAATCAACTCTATCCCATCCAAACCCAGGACACAAGTAAAAGTAAAATTTGTTTCATAATTCCCCACATTCTGAATATAGTAGCTGTGTTTTTCTGGATGTAATGTGTTGCAAGTATATGTACACAAAAATTTTAAAATATGTATGGAGAGTACAGGATTGTTGTGTGAAACAGAAGCTTGCTAATCATTAATTAGCACTTCTAAAGTTAGAAAGTGCTAAAGCTTCTGTCAGGATCAGATTCATTGTTGCCAGTTCTTGTGGTTTTGTCTTGTGGTGACAGTAAGTGTCTTCTTGAAGGCCTGCCATAAATTCAGTGATTACATTACAATTTCAGCTTTCATTTAAAAAGTTGCAAGTTTATGTGTCTTACAGTTTAGCAAAGAAACTTGAAAATTTGGATTAAATATAACCTGGTATAAAATTAAAGCATCTCATGGTCTTTAATGCATTCTCTTTATTTCTGAATATTAGAGAGCCAGACATTCTCAGCTGGTGAAGGAAAGCTTTTGTTTGGCATGACAGGACTTCAGAGATCCCTTTTTGTGCCAAATTTCATTTCTTGCTGATTGGTCTTTTTGCTGTCATAGTCATTGTCACCTCTTAGTCTTAGCTCACTGTTAACTATAAGTCAGATATCAGTTTGTATTTCTCAGGTACATAACTAATTTCCCCTGTGAACTAGCCAGACAGTGTATCAGGCTAATACTTTTATTGACTGGCAAGCATAGTTCATAACATGAATACATGGGAGATATGTGTCTCCCTTTTATTTTTTTCCACTGCAACTCAGTAATGATTTCTTTTTAAAGAGTGGAAAAATTAACCCTCCCTATTAATCACATGAAATCTTCTACATAATAGATGTATATTAAAAAAGGAATTAGAAGGGAGAAGGTGAGATAAATTGGGAACACTACTAGGGAAATAGCATCTTTTTTTCCCTCTTGCTGTATCCATTGCTTCAGAGCCATTGTGAAACTGGAGTCCCCCAGAGCATTCTGCATAACAATTTTGTGAAGCTGTTTCCTTGACATTTTCTATGAATTTAATCAATATTCTCAGACCAAACAAAAGCAAGCTCTCATGCTTATTTATACTCGTGAAAATAAGGGTCAGCTTTGGCTGACTTCATTTGCCTTGTGTAGTACTTTACAAATGAGATGCCTCACCAAGCTGTAGTGTTTGTAGATCAGGGCTCTGCTCCTCTACATTCAAAACCATACTGTGGAAAATGCAATGTGCTCTGTCTTAGAGAGGTGCTCTCCATCTATTCAAGCCCTTATTCAGCAACCCAGTTTGGGTGCGAGGGTCACAACACAGCGTTTGGGGAAATCAAAGAGCTTCATCTATTTCTGGTCAGCTACAGCAAATTTGGACTCACAGACCAGATCCATCATTATCCCTCAAGACCCTCTGTCATTTGTTGTATGTCTTGTGTTTTCATGGTTAGCGGGAACCACCTATATACTGTATACTAGCAGGAACCATCATATGCTATAGGATATACAAGTTTCAAATTTGTGAAGGCTGAAATACTGAGATGTTATTTCACTCAAAAGCATTTCTTTTCGGAAACGGTAAAGGAATTGTTTTTCATTGAAATCAATTTAGTGCTGAAAAGCCCAAAGAGAGATTTCCCAAGACACTTGAGTCGAATAGGTATGCCATAATAAGCATGATTTAAATATATTTTTCTGTAAATATTGGAGTACGGTACACCAATATATCAAAACAGTAGCAATAAAGTAAAAATCCTGAGCAGAGTTATGGTTTTATATTTTAGTGCAGTGCTATTGTTTTGTTAGTGATTATTTTTATTATCAATATGCCTACACACTCTACTTATGGACAGGAAAATTAGTATGCAGGCATAAACAGAAAGACACTTCTCCCCAAAGGGTTTACAGTGTAAGTATGTCAGCTCTGTGTACTCAGCAGCCTCAGCCAGGGAAGTTGAGGCCACTGAGATGTCCCTGCCATATTGTCTCAGTGGAAGGTGTTCTCCTCTCAGAATAGTGGTGGAAAAATCCTGTTTTGATAATCTGTGTGAAAACTGTTTCATACAGTATTGCTCAAAGGTAGCTGGATCTCATTTCTGCTTGCCTCTGAAGACTGCTGGCATATGCAGGCATCCACCTAGCTGGGCTGCTCACAGGGAGCACGGCGCAGCCGTTAGCTCATGTGTTTACGGGGTTGTGATTTGGGAATTAGGAAGCTGGGATGCCTCAGTGGGGGCTGAGCAGCGGTAAGGCAGTTTGCCTTTAATGGTGGTGGTCTTACCATTAGTGGACACTGCAGTGACTTTGAAGGGTCTCGGTCAAATTGTTATGCTATTGCAAGAGGGAAAATTTATGCAGTCCAAAGACCAGTTATTTAGGTGTCTCAGTGGAGATATAAATATATACTTAAGTAGGTAGTTAAAATATTTTACCATTGCACTTTCTGGAAATGGAAAGGGCCAGAATTACCCGTAGACTGGGCAAGCGTGAGCTACTGACTTTTGTGCCTGACTGACAGAGTGTGTGGGAAGATAGTCTTCAAACTTTTCTATTAGTTTTTATTGGCTCCAAAATACTGGAAAAAAATGTTTCTATCTTTTAAAAATATTAATTGCCATAGAAGGTTCTTTTATGATGCATTGGAAGATAAAGATCTTTCTTCCTTCAGGCTGTGATCCTAACAGCTCTTAATTTTTTTGTGCCTCAGTTAGCCCATCTTCTTAAGTTGATGCAATGCAGAGAGCAAAATGGATACAACGATACAATTGATAGGAACTGGGAACCTTCTCAGCATTTATCAGAGACTCAGTACCTGTAGCTGGTCTCCAAAATGTATGTGTTTGTTCCACTCAGTTTGATCAAGGTATAAATCAGAGAGGAGATTTCTGTCCACTGAACATTTTTAAAAGACAGATAGAGATGCAGATGGGTTCAGTAAAACAGGAGAGCGTGAATCTAAATGTGAAATGAAATATAGATGAAAATGCCTTGCCTCAGACAGATTTAATATTAATGTCAACATCTCTTGGATGAAAAAGACCAATATTTTGTGGTTGTGACATTTTCCACAGTTACAAAACAAGCAGGGATATTTCTGAACAAGACAGAAAAAAAATCTATTTTGTAGATGGTGCTATGATTTTAGACTCAATTCAGCCTTATATATTAAGTTCCATTACCTGTCTACATTTTGGGCTTTAAAAATAAAGAAGAAACAATTTTTATTGGGTTTAAAAGTAGATGTCTGTTATACAGCACCCTGATTCTGCAGTAACTGTTGAGTAGACTTACCTGTTTTCATTGCTTACATAAAACTTCTTCAGAATCAAACATTCTATACAGATGGAGATTATAAATTATCTCTTTGTCCTAGATAGCAAACCTACAGTTTATAATGGAATTGGATAGCATTAATAATATATAACTTTTCCACCATCTGCTGAAGAAGTCTTGTGGTAAAGTTTTTAATAGAAAACAAGGTCTGATTTTTAAAACCTGACTTCAGTTCAGATGTTCTGAGTTCTGGGTGTTTGATTTTAAAATGAACAGTAGATGGCTTCAGAGAACATTCCCACCAGTGATCGGTGGTTCCAGATAAAGATGGAAGACACAGCCACAGATCATATAGAATAGCCCCAAAGCGCTGATGTGGGCAAGTCAGATTTTCTTTCTTGCTTACACTGCTAGTAAAAAAAAAGATAAAAATAGGACTACTTGACTAAAATACACTGCCAGCATTCCACACCTAATAATGTTTAAAGCCATACAAATAGATGTACTGGATTACACTAAAAATCTGCTGAACTTAGCGTCTCCTGTGAGAGAGAAGCTGTTACCAGCAGTGAGGGAAGGGGTTTCTGAAGAGGATGAGCATTTATTCACTCTTCCATTCATGAGCCTTTCCAATTTGCATCAATCTGTTTTAAACATAGTGTTGTGGTTAATAATAATTGATGGATCTTCTGATTTTTCTGCCATCTACAAGTCTGTCTTTCACCAAATAATGCTGGTTTCCACCATGTCATAGCAATGAACTCACAGTTTAGGTATGCACTTCATAGTAAACCCATTTGTGCCTCTAACTTAATGAGCGTTTCTTTCATGGGATAATCCATGTTTCATGACAGTCATGATGTTAGAGGCCTTTATCTTATCCCACCCCTCCCTGCAAATTTTTCTGATTTGGCTGAATCTTGGAGCATTTTTCTCAGTCCTCCTCAAAAATTCAGTAACTTTGTTCATTCTTGTCACCTTCTCTGTGCTTTTCCAGTTCTGCTATCTCCCTTTTGAGATAGTGCGATGGTTCAGTTTGTACAATACCACAGTGACACTTTCTGGTTTTCTCCTTTGTTGTTGTCTAAGGTAGAAAATTACAAGTATTTTATTGTATTCTTCATTATTGCAGTTAAAGCAGTTAAAAAACACAGTGAACAGCCTCAGTAAACAAAATTATGTTAGAGACAATTGGATATTTTAGAATATTTTTAGATGTGAGTACATGACTTGCCCCAGATCTGCTTGACAAATTCCAATTTAGTATTCAGATAGGCTGACATAGATATCTTTTGGTTTTGCACCTGAAGAAAATGTCTAAATTGTCTCACACCTTTGAAATTATTCCAGTGCTTGGCCACAGTATTTTGTCTTGTGCGAAGAATCAAGAAAATGTGTTTGATTTTTTCTCCTCACATATATACGTGTGTGTATGTATAGATAAATATATTAGAAAGTCTTTGTCTTCACATTTAAAAACTAAATGTAAATGCTACTTCAGAAAACATAGTGCTCCAAACAAACTGTATTTTAATATGTTCATACATTTAACACAATTTCTTCTTAAAATTCTAGAGTTACATGGTCTTCTGGCCTGTACTTCACAATGTCATTTCTCTCACATCTTGAGACAAAGTGAGAACATACTCGTCTCTAGCACTTCAAGCAAGTAACTTCCTTTGTAATATTACATTTATAAAATGTTTCAGTAGTCATTCTTGCTATTGGATTTTATAGATGGAAAATGATGAAGCTATCTTTAGATGTGGAGACCAGCTTTTCTCATGGCCCAGTATGTTATAGAATAAAACACTTGTTTACCAACTGGCTGATACCTTCCTGTTCTGTTTTCTTCTCCTACTTAGCTATTGTTGATCAGTTAATTATATCTGTAATAAGGGATTATTATTTTCATTTCTTCTGTCATTTCCCATAGAGAACAACAGAATTCACTGCTATGTAAACATGTAAGAATTATGCAAACACTTTTAAATTATATGCTTTTAAGGAAGAAAGAAAAAGAATGAGAGATCTGTTGGCCTTTTTTCTTATCCTACTTTGTCTCTTTTCCTCTCCTCACATGCATTCATGTATGAACATAGATACACTCACATCAGTTTCTTTATCTAGCTTCAGAGACCAATAAATGATATCACCTGGAAATTTAGGTAATAAAATGCTGGGGAATTAGTTACATCAGGTAGATAGAATGGGCCCATTTATAAATGCCCCATGCCTCCTTTCTACAAAAGGAAAAAAAAAAAACCCATATGTGGGGCATTAACTCTGCACAGGAGCAGTCTCCTCTGAGTTAATTTGCATGTCTGAAGAGAACCATCGTACCTACACGTACTGACCATCAAATGAGTGCCATCAGGGACTTGCAGGCTTGCTGAATCAGAGCAACACATTGCCTGTCTAATGCCTCCCTAGCTCCTGTGATGATGGATATTGACGGCAAGGAAGCTGCCTGTTTTTGTTGCTAATTTGTTATCTGATTTATAGGTCTTTTGTGTGTGTGTCACTTTTATGTATGATGTATTTCCACTGTTGATGCTGTCTTCCTTCTGCTCACAACGGTGTTCCTGTGTCCCAGCAGATTCATGTCTTTGTGG
The DNA here is from genome assembly GCF_000687185.1 of Egretta garzetta. Taxonomy (NCBI): domain Eukaryota; kingdom Metazoa; phylum Chordata; class Aves; order Pelecaniformes; family Ardeidae; genus Egretta; species Egretta garzetta. The sequence continues at coordinate 1,988,139 of NW_009258268.1, forward strand.
CAATGAAAGGGACAGAAGTGACGGCTCTACTCCTAGGATGCTGCTCATAAATTATCCCTTACAACCAAAGCACCAGACAAGTTTTTTCAAGTGGTCACAGATGAGCGATGTCCAAAGGAATTTTCCTTTTCAGATGTTCATTAATGCATCTGTTTACTGATCTAGGGTGTGTAAACTGCAAATAGGTCATAATTTGCAGGTGCAAATACATTTGCCAAAGCCCTCTGGAGACCAGCTTGGTTCTGATGTTAGTGGATACTAGGTAAACCGAAGGTCTTTACCATATGGTTTCAACTGTTCTTTCTTGTTGAAGTGCTACATTACTTTGAGTGTAAAATTTTATCTCCAGCAGGGAGCAAGCACAAAATAAAAGATGAGAGAGAAATGGAGGCAGAAATTAGAGCAATTAATATTACCAGCTGTGACTAAAGCCGCTATGAATATGGTGAGCTCAGAGCATTAAACATATTTACACCAAAAGATGTCTTAAATATCTGTGATTATATAATTAAATGATTTCCCATATAAAATTATATCACATAGAATTAAAGATAACTACATTCCATGCAGCAAAATAAAGGCAATGCTAAGAAGGGAACAAAACTTGGGATATTCTTCTGCAAAAATTCTGAAGAGTGAAAAGCTAAACCAAAAAACCTCTCTTCTGGAGCCTCCAATTTTTTTTATTTTATTTTTTTTTTAAGAAAAAAGCAGGACTATATTTTTAAGAGATTCAAAGGCTATAGAGTCAGTTTCTTGTGCAGCCAGCTTCAAAGATATTTAATTGCTGGGTATCTGAAAACATAGGGAAGAGTCACCATAGTAAGTAAGTAGCAGGAGATCAGAATGTCCAACAGGACACTGATTGGACTCTGACAAACACCCATTGGATTAGACAGTTCTTATGAACTTCTTTGCTTTTGAGGAGTTGGTACTTGCTAAGCAAGAAAAGCATTGTTTGTTTTTTGTTTCCCCCCCCGAAAATTCTAATAATTTTTTTTTTCTTATTCTAAAAAAACCTAATGATATTACAAATTAAAAAAAAAATGCTGAGAGCTAAGCATAAGACATGAGGGGGACCGGGAGGGCAAAACCCCTCCTGCTGTAGGAGAAGATCAGGTTCGTGACCACCTGAGGAACCTGAACACACATAAGTCCATGGGACCTGATGAGATGCATCCCAGAGTCCTGAGGGAATTGGTCGATGTAGTCGCCAAGCCCCTCTCCACACTCTCCATGGTATTTGAAAAGTCATGGCTGTCAGGTGAAGTCCCTGGTGACTGGAAGAAGGGAAACATTGTGCCCATTTTCAAAAAGGGTAGAAAGGAAGACCCTGGGAACTACCGACCTGTCAGCCTCACCTCTGTGCCTGGGAAGATCATGGAACAGATCCTTCTAGAAGCTATGCTAAAGCACATGGAGGCCAGGGAGGTAATTCGAGATAGCCAGCATGGCTTCACCAAGGGCAAGTCCTGCCTGACGAACCTAGTGACTTTATATAATGGTGTGACAACAACAGTGGACAAGGGAAAACCAACGGACGTCATCTATCTGGACTTCTGCAAAGCCTTTGACTCGGTCCCCCACAACATCCTTCTCTCTAAATTGGAGAGCTATGGATTTGATGGGTGGACTGTTCGGTGGATAGGGAAGTGGCTGGATGATCACATCCAGAGGGTAGTGGTCAATGGCTCGATGTCCGGATGGAGACCGGTAACGAGTGGTATCCCTCAGGGGTCCGTACTGGGACCAGTACTGTTTAATGTTTTCATCAATGACTTACACAGCGAGATCGAG
>NW_009258268.1:1990320-2013967 GCF_000687185.1 Egretta garzetta
GGCAATGTGCGCTGGCAGCCCAGAAGGCCAACCATATCCTGGGCTGCATCAAGAGAAGCGTGGCCAGCAGGTCGAGGGAGGTGATTCTGCCCCTCTACTCTGCTCTGGTGAGACCTCACCTAGAGTACTGCATCCAGCTCTGGAGCCCTCAGCACAAGAAGGACATGGAAGTGTTGGAGCAGGTCCAGAGGAGGGCCACAAAAATGATCCGAGGGCTGGAGCACCTCTCCTGTGAGGACAGGCTGAGGGAGTTGTGGTTGTTCAGCCTGGAGGAAAGAAGACTGCGGGGAGACCTGATTGCAGCCTTTCAGTACCTAAAGGGGGCCTATAGGAAAGATGGGGAAAACCTTTTTAGCAGGGCCAGCAGTGACAGGACAAGGGGTAGTGGTTTTAAACTAAACCAGGGTAGGTTTAGACTAGATATAAGGAAGAAATTCTTTACAATCAGGGTGGTAAAACACTGGAACGGGTTGCCCAGAGAGGTAGTGGAGGCCCCATCTCTGGAAGCATTCAAGGCCAGGTTGGATGGGGCTCTGAGCAACCTGATCTAGTTAGCGGTGTCCCAGCTCACTGCAGGGGGGTTGGGCTAGATGACGTCTAGGGGTCCCTTCCAACCCAAAACATTCTATGATTCTATGATCTGCACTGGCTGAAGGTTTCTTTCTGTGTATGTCAACAAGCATACTCCACCAGCTAGGCTCTCCTTGTTTGTAGCTTTCTCCATTCTTTTGCTATCACCTTGGGCTTAAGCACTGAAATCTTCCTTCGGTTCACAAAAGTTCTGTTGAGTTATAAGATCTGTCAGAGTCTGTGAACAACTATATTATTTATTTTTCATCAGATTATTCTAATTTTGTAATTGGTGCATAGCAGTCAGCTATATAACTCCTCATCCTGCTTGTTCTCCTTGGATTTCTCAAAGTAAAAGCTGTGGTTATGTCTGCACTGCTCTGTGTCTGCACAAAAAACTCACCAGTGAATAAACTGAGCACTTGGCACTGGGTTGGACACATGGCTTTATTGTCTGCCTTGCTGGCTCCGTTTTTTGCACCATGCCATGCTCTTGAGCAGCCCCTCCAGCCCTCCTGGCACTGATGGCTGAGCTTCTGCTGCCTCCTTGGGCTGAGCTGTGGAAGGAGCAAGTCTGCCCACATGCTGTTTTTAGCACCCCCGCAAAAGACATTTTGTCTTACTTACCCAAGATCTCATTGTTCAGGATCCCATCAACATGAGTTTTTAGTTTTTCAAGTGGAGGTTATGTGTAAAGCTTTTTCATGTTTTGGAAGCTTTTTCTAGAAAACCAACGGAATGGCCTTACATTGCATAAAAGAATATAAAATAAAGCCAAGTAAATAATATTTTGTATACTATTTATAAGACTAAATTAAACAAAAACTATTTTTAAAAAAATTATTTTTCCTTATTTAAAATTGAATTTCAAGACTTTTAAGATTGCTGAAGGGGCTGAATTAGGTTTAAATCAATACTTTTTTTCAACAGAAAGACAGGAGGGAGGCTGAATTCCCCTCTGTTACATGCAGATTAGATCTGTGCTTGTTGTCAATATACATATCAGCTAGACAGAGCTTGGGTAGCCCTCTTTTAAAGGTCTGTGTAGGTTTACAGCTTGTCCTTTCTCTTGTAATTTTCAGTGGCTTTTCATACCTTTCTTATTGCTTTATTTAACCTTTATTTGCTAGGTTTTATTTGCCCTGATCAATGGTAAGTGCACACCTTTCTGTTCTGGATTCTCTGCGGACTATAGTAGGGTTTTGTTCCCTTGATTGAGTTGTTCTATTATCGCTATTTCTGTTTTCACTCTTAAAGCTTGGCTTTCTTTATTCCCCTTTAAACAAACATCTGAATAGCTGTAAAGGGTGGATGATACCAATACTGTCAAGATCCCATTGATCTTCCAACTGCAGGTGCTGGAAAGCAAGCCGGATGGTTTCTTGCTGTATTTTGGTTTTTAATTTTCTGATTATTTCGGTAGCTCAGAAGTTTTTGTAGCAATGAAGGTGAAATCATCCTTGCCTTTTCATGTACACCTCCTTTTTGTGCTACTCCCAGCCAATATGGCACTGTCAGAAAGTGTTAGATACAGTTTTTTATGTTGTCTGAAACAGTTTCTCAACTGCAAGCTGGAAATAGCAGTTTGAAAGCCTGTGTCCTGGACAGAGTTTAGCATGTTGTGTTAATGCTTATCTTCATTATGGTCATTTCTGCCAAATGTTTTCTGCTTTTCAGACAGTTACAGTTTTCCTGAATGGAAAGATCTGTTGGGCATTGGCTGTGGAGGTAAGTAACTGGCGATGAAGAATGTGGGAGGACAGAACTATCATGTAATGCGTTGCATTTATGTACACAGAAATTCTGATCTATTGGGTTAGGTACAGGTAGCTGTGTTCTGTATTTTATATTTGTGTAGTCTATTTTTTAGTATGTATTTCAGATTGTAAACTTTAAAAAATGTCAGCCTTTCCTAGGATAATGAACGGTGATGACCTGAGGGTGGGTCTGCACCACAGAGAGAAGATGCTGCAGAGGTCCCTGAGCAGTTGGAGCTGCGCACCATTAAGTCTTCACAGCTCAGCAGTGGCTTCAGGGTTGGATATAAGCTGTGCTCACCAAAGGCCCCGCTTTCAGTGTCAGCACAAGCAGAGCCATTTCAAATGTCTTTGTCCCTGACGTGTGAGGCATAGCTCTAGCATTCACAGTGATGTTTACTTACTTGTCAGGTTTTTCCAGCTGGGCCAAAAATCAGAACTTCACGCATTCATTCATTACAGTAACATGCTGAGCTGATTAAGATGGTCTGTTGGCTTCCTTACAAAAAATGAAGTAAATCTTACTTCCTTTGTCTGAAGCAGGATATGAGAGTAATGAAGTGGCTTTATTGGGCTTGGCAGCTTTGGAGTCCAGAAGGAATTTTCCTCTGTCAAATTAGTAGGGATGTTTTCTGTTGTTGCCTTGTAGCGTGGTGAGCTCTACATTGCAGAATCATTTGGCAATTTATCTAACCATGCACATGGGAAACAGCAGTTTCAAGAACTGAGTCCGGGCTGTGCTTTATCTTATGCCTCATTATGTGGTGATTCTCTTGGTCTCTTCTGCTCCTTTCTTCTAGGTCTTCTTTGAGAACTTGAAAAGAATGAACGGATCAAACCTGAGTTCACCTCAAAAATCTCTGTGGACCGTGAACATTATACTGTGGCTAGTATATAATACAGCAGAAAAGGTCTTAAAACCACAGTTTAAACTCATGTCTGTCTGCATGTTATCCTAAATCATCTGATACGGGTTGTCCTACTTTGGGATAAAGCCAACCTGGTGAATGTAAAGAAACTCTTAGGCCAAACAAATAATACAGAAATGTAACAATATTTCCTCTCCCCCCAATTTATTATTAACAGTCCCAAACTGATAAAATATACTGGGACCTTGATAGTGCTGTTTATTTTACTTCAGTATTTTTCTAATACTAAGATGCTGTAATTTCCTACAGTATGTTACAAGCTGAAGGTAAAAGAATGCTCTCCTTGCCACTGACATCTTCACAGTAATTCACCTTTGAAGGAGTTGAACTATAAAAAGCACCATGATTAGTTGTAGAAATGCATAGACCTGTCTAAATGAGAGCTGCTATTTGCAGATCCAGAACTTCTAGCAGCTATACAGACAATATAATTTTAGTGTATATATTTTTATGCGTAGAAAACACAATTACAGTGAAGCGTGCAGACACTTGTACAGTGCAGATGGCATGATAAAATTTGAGATGTATGAAAAAAGGAAGAAGACTTTAATTTAAACTTATCAAAACAGTAAAATTAAAATTGTGTAAAGCTGTAAAGATTAATGAATATTACAATATATTAATCTTTGAATGTTTATATATGTGTATGTATGCATACATGTGATATATTTTTTTATTTCTCTTTATCTCACTGATTGGTATTTTTGTCTACTTAACAGCTGTATCTCCTAATGTTCTAATAGTAATGTGACCACAGATACCCATGTCATGTCCAGCATTTCAGTTTCTAAAGGTGTTCTGGTTTCACCTGGGATAAAGTCAATTTTCTTCCTAGTAGCTGGTATAATGCTGTGTTTTGGATTTAGTATGAGAATAATGTCGATACCACACTGATGTTTTAGTTGTTATTGAGTAGTGCTTACACAGAGTCAAGGACTTTTCAACTTCTCCTACTGCCCTGTCAGCAAGGAGGCTGGAGGTGCACAAGAAGCTGGAAGGGGACACAAGCAGGACAGCTGACCCAAACTAGCCAAAGGGATATTCCATACCATATGACATCAGTCTGAACAAAAAAACGTGGGGGGTGGGGGAACAAGGGAAGCTGCTAGGGAACTGGCTGGGCATTGGTCAGTGGGTGGTGAGCAATTGCATTGTGCATCACTTGTTGTGTATAGGCTTTTATCATTATTATTATTTTCCCTTCCTTTTCTGTCCTATTAAATTGTCTTTATCTCTACCCACAAGTTTTACCTTTTTTTTGAATCTCTCCCTGCTTCCACTGGGGGGGACTGAATGAACAGCTGTGTGGTGTTTAGCTGCCTGCCAGGTTAAATCATGACAAAAGGACAACTGCCATTATTTAAATTAGTCAAATTTACTACCTCCAAATGAAGGTAATAATGTCCTTACTAATACCGTAGCATATCTTATATAAGATACACGGCCAGAAAAAATATCTTTGAACTGGAGTCAAAATAAGGAAATCAGGAAAACCAGCAGAATGAGGAAAGCAGTGTTGGAAGACAATTTGGGGTTACGGCGGACAAGCAACTAAACTTGTGTTTGTGTTATGCAGCAAAGAGCTGGCAGATCTTTTGGTGTATAGGCAGGGGGGCAGGAAAGTGATTTTAATCTTTACTCATGGCAGTGGTGAGCTTGGTACAGGAGTATCATGTGCTGCTCTGGTACAACATTTTTTAAAAGGATGTTGGAATGGGGGTAGAGAAAAGAACCGTAAAATGCCCTTCGGAGACTGCACAATCTCTGAGAGATAATTTGATTATAGTGTATAAGTATCTTCAAGGGAAAAATACAGAACACTGAACCAATGACTGGGAGCTGCAGACAGACAAGTTAAAATTAAAATGAGGCACAATATTCTTAAAAGTGAGGTTGATTAACCATTGGAACAAAGGAAGTGCTTGAATTCTCATTGTATTGCAGTCTTCAAATCACGGCTGGATGTCCTTTCTGAAAGTCAAACACAACTTACAGGACTCAGAGAGAAGTAACCATCAGAATCTGAATGACCTGCTAAACAGAGTCTGCCAGAACAACCACAGAATTTGCTCCCTTCTACTCTTCAACTCTATTATGTGAACCCATGTATTTCATTGAGAACTTCCTTCAGACAGGTGGATTTCTGGGACACATCTCTCAAAATCCCCCTCACATCAGACAGGGAATTCAGAAGCATTCCATTTTCATTCTCCTCTGGAAATCACATCACATTTCTCTTTGATTAATCTTCTTGATATCAGAATACCCTTTGTACTGTGGAATTTTCTTATATTCCCTCAAGGATGAGTATTAGTGGTGCTTAATGTATAGAATATGATATAAAGGCTTTCTGTCATAAGTACGTCCCCACAGACAGACTGAAAGATCTGAGTCTAGATGTGAAAAGTGGTTGTTCAAGGTCAGTGTATGTCCAGCACAGGCTAAATCTAATGAAAACCTGTTGGATTGTGGTGGAATTAGGAAAGCTCTTCTTCCACAAGTGAAATATTGTAATTCTATGCTTGAAGTTGCTTCTAGTATTTGTAGTTTGTGTTGCATCTTATGACATCTAGTTTAGGGGCCCCATCATATCCTAGACAGCAGCGTGATACTTACCACGCAAACACAGAGAAAAGTTTACATATAAAAGTAATGTTCTATAAAAAGCCTTGGTGTAGCATCACATATAGGGCTAAAACAGGCAACTGCTTTAGTGGTAAAGGACAAGTTACCACCTGATCAGTGTGAACTGTATGTCTGTACACACCATCCTACTGAGGGCTAAGTTAATCTCAGTTATATGGTCCTTGCTGTGGGCTAAGAGCATGTATATGGATAGTTGCCACGGACCAGTTGATACATGGTGACTTGCTCCCCTGTAAGTGACATGTCAGAGTCTGCTTTAAATCTGTATCATCTCTCCTGCTCACTCAACACACTTAGAGGAGTTACTCAATGCAGGGAATATACATTTATGCATGTTCAGGAGAAACAGTAAAATTAAACAGTTGATCATAGTGAAAAATGCTATGCTTTTCTTTCTCAACTCTCCTGCATAAACAAGACCTGCAGTTGAAAAGAATACCTGTTTGTTACTAGCTAGTGGTAGACATTGAACAGAGATCACAGTTTATGATAATTCTTCCTTCTGTGGAGCCAACTTTTCTATTTTTATTAGTGAAGGAAAATATTAAATACTCAGTTTTGGACTGTTTTTCCTTTAAAAATATGAAAAATATTTGGCAACTTTACTGAACTGAACTGTTGATACAGTATGCCTTGGAGGAAAAGCAAGTGTCTGTCAACAGTTGATCAAACTGTAATGCTTGAAAAATGATAGCATATACAGTTATGGCTGAAACTGTGCATCACCTTGAAGTTACCACCAATGTTAAACAGAATAAAGTTACTAGCACCTATAGCCCTTCTAAGACAGAATGGACAATGAGGGTTTTTTTCTAGCCAAATCTTCAACAACAAGACCTTTTCAAGCACATGAAGTACTTTCAGTATTTTTACCATCTAGTTTTCTGTTAAACTGCTGTAAATGCATCCAGAGAGTAGTGGTCAACAGCTCAATGTCCGGATGGAGACCAGTGATGAATGTTATCCGTCAAGGGTCTGTATGGGGACCAGTACTGTTTAATACCTTCATCAATGACATAGGCAGTGGGATCAAGCGTACCCTCAGCGTGTTTGCAGATGACACCAAGCTGAGTGGTGTGGTCAACATGCCTGAGGGACGGCATGCCATCCAGAGGGGCCTGGACAAGCTGGAGAACTGGGTCCATATGAAGCTCATGAGGTTCAACAAGGCCAAGTGCAAGGTTCTGCACTTGGGTTGGGGCAATCCCTGGTATCAATACAGGCTGGGGGGGAAGGGTTTGAGAGCAGCTCTGCAGAGAAGGACTTGGAGCTATCGGTGGAGGAAATGCTGGACATAAGCCAGCGATGTGTGCTTACAGCCCAGAAAGCCAGCCGTATCCTGGGCTGCATAAAAAGAAGCATGGCCAGCAGGTTGAGGGAGGTGATTATGCCCCTCTACTCTGCTCTGGTGAGACCCCACCTGGAGTACTGCATCCAGCTCTGGAGTCCAGCACAAGAAGGACATGGACCTGTTGCAGCAGGTCCAGAGGAGAGCCACAAAAATGATCAGAAGGCTAGAACACCTCTTCTATGAAGAAAGGTTGAAAACAGTTGGGGTTGTTCAGCCTGGAGAAGAGAAAGCTCCAGGGAGACCCTATTGAGGCCTCTCAATACTTAAAAGGGGCTTATAAGAAAGATGAGGACAGACTTTTTAGTGGGGCCTGTTGCATAAATTTAGACTAGGTATAAGGAAGAAATGTTTTACAATGAAGGTGGTGAAACACTGGAACAGGTTGCCCAGAGAGGTGGCGGAGGCCCCAGCCCTGGAAACATTCAAGGTCAGGCTGGATGGGGCTCTGGGCAACCTGATCTAGTTGAAGATGTCCCTGCTCATTTCAGGGGGTTTGGACTAGATGACCTTTAAAGGCTCCTTCCATCCCAAACTACTCTATGATTTTATGATGATCTTCCTGCTCCAAGCCTCCTGTAAGGTGGAAGCAAAAAAAAGAAAAAAAAAACCCTTCAAGTAACTTGGATTGTATTTTTTTAAACTGATAGTATTCCAGTTTCATCTTTTTTACACATAATGTCTAAAGTATGGTTTCATGGATTATTTCTGATTCCTGGTTCTCTTCTTTTTATTCTCACAGGCTTGTTTTCAAATTCAGACCTATTGCTACTGTCTTATTTAAGGCATTGTGCTATCATTATATTAAATTATTTGGCATACACTTAATAAAAATTCATTGGAATTAACATTAGACTATGTTATATCAAGTGAGCTTGCAGCTGTATTTTCAAAATACCAAGATCTGGAATTTAACTTTAAAGCCCCACTTGACATGAATAAGAGGTATAAATAGTTGGTTCCCCAGTTTGCTGTTTGAAAACGGATGGATACGTCCCTAAACCCTTTTAAGGAAAAGCCCCAGTAGATGGTACTGCAGGACTGGATCATACACTACAGTATGTGAATGAAAGATAGGAGGAAAATCAGTTATGGGAATGGGGAAATGGAACTTTGGTTATTTATGGAGTTATAAACATCTTCTTTTCCCAAGCCCACATTTCTTTACCTGTTGTCGCACAAGTAAAATGAGTCAGCGAGGTCAATGCTCTCTGGACCAAAAGGCAGAAGTGATTTGCTGGTCTAAATGAGGCTGGAGTCTTTTGGGTTGCATTACACTTGAAGAGGCTAAAAATATTGTGATCTGAAAGATGAAGATGAGCTCCATAGATACACTTGTAAGTATCTCTCCACTGTCCAGGAAATTGGGTAGTAGGGTTGGAAAGAGAAATGGTGAGAATGGCTTCTGTGTTTTCCTTATTGTAACATCTGTTTTCTTGATTCCCAAAGGAAGCCCACACTGAAGAAAATTTCATTAATTAAATTTAAATGGACTCAGATGCATAATATGGAGACAACCTACTGCTCTCAGAAAACTCACAAACTGCAAAAGTTGGTCCATTTAATTTGCATAATTACATAAGGTTTTAAGACATTTTCCAAATGAGAAGCAACTGGAATTTTCAGTCCTTAAAAATGCTAAACTGAAATTAATATTAAAGAATATGTGTGTTCAGTTCTTAAATATTCTTGAGGAGCTGTTGCCATTTCATGGTCAATGCCAGGCCCCTTCTCCTAATAATGTTAAAGCCAATTATCATCCTGAGACTTCTCTGGTCAATTACACCTTCTCTATAATAAAGATCAATTGCACTGGCTTGTGTCAGGCATGGTCCCAAGGAAGGCAATGGCTGAAGGCAATTTATCCCAGAACACCCTCTATCTGCTTGCTTTGAATGCTCAGGTACTTTCAGTTTCATGTTTTCCTTGACCAGGGACTGTTAACTCCATTGCAGTACTCTGATTTCCACAAATGGATGCCAAAATGAGAAGATCAAACTAATTTTCTTTTATGATCCAAGCCTGGATTTGAGTTTAGGCCTCGAGGAAGATGAGGACATAAAGCTAATATTCTCCTTCATTCTATTGTTCAGTTGCTTTTTGTTTCATCTTAGCTGTCCTGTGTCTTACTCATAGATTTATGTTATAGATTTAGGTCACTTCCAGAGTTTTAAATCTGAAAATAAAATTTTGCTGTAAAATAGTAGCAGTCACAGGAAAGCCTGTTTTAATGTCACAACATAAAAGCTGCATATATTATTTTAGGTTCAGAGATAAAATGAAGGCTGGTGCTGTGAATCTGTGTTACAGTAAAGGAGAAAATGAAGAAGTTACAGCTTGTTCTGGTGTCATATGAAACAACAAAATAGTCAGTGGAGCTGAGGATTTTCATTTCAATTTCCGGGAAGCTTTTCCATTTCAATATATGTGGAGAATTCAGGGCGTTCTTTGCATCTGTCTGACTGCAGTCTAACCTAAATAGTTAAGGGCATTGTAAGAATAGAGAGAATGAAATATTAATTTATTTCTTCATTCATTCCTGTAATACTTTTATTAAACTGATGCGCAGAACACCACTGATGCTCCATACCTTTCCACGTTCTTATGGAGATTTTTTATATTATATATACCTGCCCATCATAATCAAGCAGGTATGAAGGGAGATTCACCTTAAAAAATGAACAGCTGAATCTCCAAGATACTACACTGGAAATGGAAAGATTCTTTGTGAAACTTATTGATTTGTTTAAAAACTGTAATATCCATATTGTGATTTATTGATAATGGTTTCATTACATATCCTGAGCAATAGTTATTCTGTACATTCTAGTCATTACACTGACCATAAGTGACTTCTTAAAAAATATGTTTACAAAGGCTTTTGTAGATAAACATGAAACAGTATCATACTAAAGAAAAAGCACCAAGACTAATGGTGTGGGATATATATTCTATGTCCTCAACTGATGTGCGTACAGAAGGGATTTTCTTCAAACGTTTTATCACAGCCATAGCTATAAGCATATACACTCAATGCACAACTGTTTGGTGTGATTTAAGAAATGTGCTTATATTGTGGAGTGAAATGTATGAAATGATTACCCCAGGTTTATGGCTTTCTTTTATCCCACATTTAAAGAAAACAAAACAATACAAGCCAGTTCCCTCTGTAGTGGACCCCACATTTTAGTAGTAATAGTGATTAAAAAAATGCTGAACATGCCTAATTTCATCCAGCCCCACTTTTAGATGTGTTACCCTAAAAACCAAAAATTGCTCTGAACTAATCTGAATATTTTCTGCTTCACACCTCACAGAGTAAATCAAGAAAAAGAGGCTACCTGCTCCAGTTCCTAAATAAGGGTCTCTGGATTTGTATTATGACAGTTAAAATCCTAATGCAAGGAAAGATCAGAGAGGCATAAATAGATCTGTCATTTTAAACTAAGGTGAAGGTGTTATGTGCTGGTACAACGATGCAATTTAATAATTAAAATCATTATAGAACAGGTGGCATTCAACAGCACATAAAATCTGTACATCAGTCTGGCTGCGGGGAGACCTGATTGCGGCCTTTCAGTACCTAAAGGGGGCCTATAGGAAAGATGGGGAAAATCTTTTTAGTAGGGCCCGCAGTGACCTGGAGGCCCCATCCCTGGAAACTTTCAAGGCCAGGTTGGATGGGGCTCTGAGCAGCCTGATCTAGTTAGGGGTGTCCCTGCTTACTTCAGGGGGGTTGGACTAGATGACGTCTAGGGGTCCCTTCCAACCCAAAACATTCTATGATTCTATGATTCTATGATTCTATGATCAATCATTCAGGAAAGGGAATCAATTAAACCACTTAGTGAAAGTGTGAGACAGAATATTTTTTATTTAGTTTTAAAGGTATGTTATAGAGGTCATATCCCTCTCTCAGGTTTCTTTTTGTAACAAAATTTAAAAAGGAGTTGAAAGAGGAATTAAAAAAGATTCACTGTGAACTCTGGGTTTCCACAGAGAAATTAGTGATCCTAAGTACTTCGTGACCTGTGCTTGCTACAAGGATATCTAATTGATTTGTTCAAATAACTACTGAGAATTTTGATGTCTAAATATGATGTCCTTAACTTCTACTAAAAAGGATTTAGTTTGACTGTTAAACTGAGCCTAATCATAGCAATTACAATGTTTTAGATAATTAAAATAAGCCAGAAAACTAGAATCAGTGATATTTCCTGGTTTCAATCATATTTGAAGAAGATTCTCTTGTATTTCAAGGTCTTCTGCTTCAGCTGTGATCAGAAGAAACACAGGAAAGAAAAATGAGTAAGGTAAACTATTTTTACATCTTAAGAAAGACTGTGTTTGAAATTAAAATGGAAATGTCCACTAGCTTTTACTGCTGGAAATCTGGTGCGCTCATTGTTTCCTATTATTTAGGCTGCAGTTCTGTTGGTGATGGTAGCCCACAGAAAGAACAAGGCTCCCTGACACCAGTGACCATTTCTGAAATAGAGGAATAATAGACACTCTTGAGACGTTACTCGTGCTCACGTGATTCTTAATTTGGACCTAAACTTTACACATTCTCCCCAATTTCTACTTCCCCTGCTTTTAACATTTAAGCAGTGTTTCATAACATAATTATAACTAGGCATAATAAGCACAAAATGCCTAGCAGAGTAACATTCATGTCATTGTAAAGAATGTTAATAGCTGCTGTATCAATAACCTTCCAGCATATTTAATGGAAAGAATGTTCAGGACTACACTACTGTTAGGGTCTGAAAATGGCATGCTTGACCACCATGAAAGGTGGTTAGAAGCCATCATTTGTTTGACGAGCAGTCTTAGTCCATGATGTCTGCCTTAGAGATCAGCTCTCCCCTCATATAGGACTGAAGGGGCCAAGCTCAATCTATGTGTCTTAGTACAAGAGAGAAGTGGGTCAGCTCTAACATATTCTCAGAGAACTTATTCTCCTTGACTTCTTTTATCCTACAAAATCCATCTAGTTAATGGCAATGGGCAGAAGAGAAAAATTTGTTTTCTCAGTCACAGAGAGAACTGTAAAGGACCTTTGATTTGTGTTTCTTCCTCTGCTATTATTCTGCCCTCGACATATTTTCTTTTCCTACTTTATGTTAAAGGACTACCATTCTGTACTGGTTTTGGCTGCAACAACGTTAATTTTCTTCATAGTAGCTAGTATGGGGCTTTGGTTTTGATTTGTACTGAAAACAGTGTTATAACACAGGGATGTTTTAGTTATTGCTGAGCAGGGCTTACACAGAGTCAAGGCCTCTTCTGCTTCTCACCCCACCCCACCAGTGAGGAGGCTGGGGGTGCACAAGGAGTTGGGAGGGGGCAGAGCTGGGACAGCTGATCCCAGCTGACCAAAAGGATATCCCAGACCATATGATGTCACGCTCAGCAATAAAAGCTGGGGGAAAGAAGGAGGACGGAGAGTCATTTGGAGTTACAGCGTTTGTCTTCCCAAGTCACCATTAGGTGTGATGGAGCCCTGCTTTCCTGGAGATGGCTGAACACCTGCCTGCCGGTGGGAAGCAGGGAATGAATTCCTGGTTTTGTTTTGCTTGTGTGCATGGCTTTTGCTTTCCCTATTAACCTGTCTTTATCTCAATCCATGAGTTTTCTCACTGTTACCCTTCTGATTCTCTCCCCCATCCCACTGGGGAGGGGGGGAGGAGGGGGGCAGGAGCGAGCGAGCGTCTGTGTAGGGCTGAGCTGCCTACCAAGGCTAAACTCAGAAAACATTGGCACCTTGAGAAAACATACAGCTGTTAATACTTCATATATACTGGTTCTTTTTCTTCTGTGTCTTTACAGCACACTTTCTTTGTGTGTAGTGCAGCTGTTCCCAGCTGTGCTGGGGGAATGGTTCTTCACACTACAGTGTCTTTCATATGTTGGCAAGCCAGCATGCCGCACCCAGCTGACTGAGAGTGTCAGCTTCATGCCACAGTAGCCGGCAGCAGCCCATGACCTTCGATTGTTTGCTAATACTTCTTGACACCTTCCAGACTTGCAGGCTAGCCTGAAAGGAAAATAAATAAATAAAGATAAATTGCTGTGTTAAAGCTCATCATTAAGAACAAAGAAACAAATAAATGGTTGGCCCTTTAAATTATGGATTTTTTTTTATTCCTTCATTTAAACAGGAGAAATTAGCATAGTAAATGCTGTTCTGCGCGGGAACTATTCTTCTTTTTAATAAATATTCTGGGAATAGTTTTATACATTTTGCAAGCTTGAAGTCCCCTGGTTATAAATCATCAATGTTCCATATGGCACAGGCACATTTTAAACTGTGTACCCACTGGAAAAATCTGTATATTGTTTTTCTGAATGCTTTTCCCTTGCCCCCTAAATTTATAAATCATATTGTCAACTTCCTAAGTTGTTTATTTTCCAAATTTCTGTCTGTCTGCAATGAGGGGGGAAAAACCAACAGATACCCTGTCTTTTCTTATAACTGCCCTATTTAAGCTGATACAAGTGATGTCTTACACTGTATTAAGGATTCAGCTTGGTTTTCAGATTGCCTGTGTTGGTATTGAATGCCTTTCCTTAAAACAAGTGCAAAGAGCATTTGATCGCCTACCTAAAAATAGTGCTTTTTAATGGAAAGTATCAGATGCTGAACTTGCCACAGAGAGTGTGGGAAGCTGCTGGGGCTGTGCTGGCCTGCATGCAGCCACAGAGGATGCTATCAATAGCAACCTGGGTGATTTGGTCTGATCCCAGATGATTAGGTACTTATGACAGTCATGACCCCTACCAGGTTTAAGCTCTCCTTCAGCAAATGACCTTCAGGTTGCCCTATAGTAGAAAGCCTTTCAATACTACTTCAATACTACTATCATTTTTCTGTCTCTTGAAAAGGATACAGAGATTGAAAAGGTCGATATATGCTTCACTGAAGTACCATGCAGCTATTATGGCATTACTCATACAGAGTACATTTCTGTGTCATACATGCTCTCTCCAGCTTCCCCTGCTGCACTAGAACCTTCTGCTTTCTCAGTGCATGGGTTACAGCAGCTCTCAACTAAGAAAGAGTTTTTCTTCTGTTCTCATGCATAACATACCCCACTTCTGGAAGTGGCCCAGAGGCTCATCTTAATGATTTCATAACCTCTCATTTTATGGATTTGAATCATATAGAAGAATATATGCTATTTTGATTGTAAATAGCAAAAACATAAACTAAATATATCACTAATCAGAGATTCCTCGGTCAGGGGGGATTGTCAGCTTTATGCGAGTTGTAGACATTGGATTACACTATAGTGAACACAGCCATCAAAATCATACTGACATCCAGCTTCAGATTACTTTGCCGAGCACCCCTCAGAACGATGGCAGCTGCCTTTCATCTTTCCGCCATTGATTTTCCTGGCTGAGCATGTGAATTTGAACCCACTTACTTCCTAAAATCAGTAGAAAATTATTGTTTGCAGGAGCAGTCTCACTCAAGTTAACACTGCTTGTGGCAGTGTGCTCCCCTCCAAGAAGTAACCACCTGTGGGCGTGATGATGGCTGCATCCAGCTTATGCCAGTTTTTGGGGATGGATGGCAACACAGTAGCCAAGGGCTGTCTGGAGCAGTGACCCCAAACATCTTGCTGGTATGCAAATATGACTGTAAGTCAATCATCTTATTCCTTAAACAGTGGACAGCCCACGGCCCGTTGATCTCTCCTGCAGGGCAGCGGGCTGCACGCCAGGAGCTCCCTTTGAGTAAGGACGCCTCTCAAGGTTATTCCTCCAGGCTGTGAGATTCTTCGCTGCAATAGGTTCTCAGTAAGTTGCTAATAGCATGCTAAACTTTGAAATCTTAGTGATATAAAAGATTGATTGTGCATGTATAATCCTTTAGATATAAATTGTTGACCAGGTCTGTGATTAGGATCCAGCCACACCTAGACTCCTCTCTGGGGAAGGAGTTCAGAAAGCAAGGGGATCCTTCCTGAACATCATGTCTCAACGGGAAGGACTCCCAGCCAGTTTTGCCTGACCCTGTCTTCTATGCAGTAAATAACCAAGCATATATTGCCATCAAATCTTGTTAAACCACTGTCACATTTACCATTGAACCTTGTTAACTTACTGTTTTATATCAATAAATTATATATTTTCGCTTCTCTCCCACTCCATCCGTGACAGTGCTACCACTGCTACTGCAAACAGGAATGAGAGCTTTGTAGTCCAGCCTAAAGCTGAAAAAGGGAGTGGTAGGTGAGATGCATAAAAGCATACGGCCTGAAACAATGTAGGGAGTAAGTTGCAAATTGATTCCATGAATTAAAAACAAATAAATACTATTTTCCCCGACTCCATCTCTTGTGGGCAAAGGTGTAGGATCTCTCACAGTTCATGACTGTCATGAACAAGTGTTTCTCCAGGAAAACAAACCCTCCCTATCCCCAGGTCTCAAATGTTAGAAACTTGAGTAATCAAAAAATTCCTCACAATTCCACAAGAAAATCAGGAGAACAAAGACACAAATGTCAGTGTGGAAAAGTTGGATTGATTAATGAATCTATCTGTAGTACCTGTTATATTGAAATGTGAATGGTCACATGAAAGGCTCACACTTTTATTTTACTGTAAAAATATTTTTTATTTTTACTGTAAAAATAAACACAATAAACCGAAGATGATGTCTGAAACAAAGAGAACCTGGAAGTTCAAGATGAAATCTTTGTGTTTGTATTGGGTCTGGCTGAGAGGGAGTTAATTTTCCCCATAGCAGCCCTCATAGTGCTGTGCTTTGTATAGGCAGCTAGAAAGGTGTTGATAACACACCAGTGTTCTGGCTATTTCTGAGCAGTGCTTGCATAGCATCAAGCTCGCACAGCATCAAGTGCTTGCACCGCATCAAGCCATCTCCCCAGCATTCTCCCCTCACCAGTCACCTGGGGGTCAGCAAGATCTTGGGAGGGGACATAACCAGGACAGCTGACCCCAACTGACCAAAGGGATATTCCATACCGTATTACATCTGCTCAGCAATAAAAGCTAAGAGAAGGGAGAAGTGGGGGCATTCGTTACTATGACACTTGTCTTCTGGAGCAACTGTTATGTGTACTGAAGCCCTACTTCCTGGGAAGTGGCTGGAAGCAGTTTTCGACCTGCTATGCCACCTGGACATCCACAAGTCTATGAGGCCAGATAGGATCCACCCAAGAGTGCTGAAGGAACTGGCATAAGAGCTTGCCAAGCCACTCTCCATCGTTTATCAGCAGTCCTGGTTAAACAGGGGAGGTCACAGATGACTGGAAGTTGGCAAACGTGATGCCTATCTTCAAGAAGGGCTGGAAGGAGGATCTGGAGAACAGACCTGTCAGCCTGACCTCTGTACTGGGGAAGATTATGGAGTGGTTCGTCTTGAGTGTGCTCACCAGGCATATGGAGGACAACCAGGGAATCAGGCCCAGCCAGCACGGGTTCATGAAAGGCAGGTCCTGCCTGACCAACCTGATTTCCTTCTATGCCCAGGTGACCTGCCTGGTGGATGAGGGAAAGGCTGTGGATGTTGTATACCTGGACGACAGCAAAGCCTTTGACACAGTTTCCCACAGTGTTCTTCTAGAGAAGCTGGTGGCTCATGGCTTAGGCAGGTGTACTCTTTGCTGGGTAAAAAACTGGCTGGATGGCTGAGCCCAGAGAGTTGTGGTGAACAGAGTTAAATCTAGTTGGTGGCTGGTCACAAGTGGTGTTCCCCAGGGCTCAGTTTTGGGGCCAGTTCTGTTTAATATCTTTATCAATGACCTGGATGAGGGGATTGAGTGCAAACTCAGCAAGTTTGTAGATGACACTAAGCTGGGCAGGAGAGTGTCTATCTGCTCGAGGGGAGGAGGGCTCTGCAGAGGGACCTGGACAGGCTGGATCGATGGGCCGAGGCCAACTGTATGAGGTTCAACAAGGCCAAGTTCAGGGTCCTGCACTTGGGTCACAACAACCCCATGCAACGCTGCAGGCTTGGAGAAGAGTGGCTGGAAAGCTGCCTGGCAGAAAAAGACCTGGGGGTACTAGTTGACAGCTGGCTGAATATGAGCCAGCAGTGTGCCCAGGTGGCCAAGGTGGCCAAAGGCATCCTGGCTTGTATCAGGAATAATGTGGCCAGTAGGAGTAGGGAAGTGATCATGCCCCTGTACTCAGAATTGGTGAGGCTGCACCTTGAATACTGTGTTCAGTTTTGGGCCCCTCACTACAGGAAAGACATTGCGTTGATGGAGCGTATCCAGAGGAGAGCAACAAAGCTGGTGAGGGGTCTGGAGCACAAGTCTTACAAGGAGCGGCTGAGGGAACTGGGGTTGTTCAGCCTGGAGAAGAGGAAGCTCATGGGGAGACCTTATCACCCTCTACAACTGCCTGACAGGAGGCTGTAGCGAGGTGGGGGTGGGTCTCTTCTCCCTGGTAATGGATGATAGGACAAGGGGAAATGGTCTGAAGTTGTGCCAAGGCAGGTTTAGGTTAGACGTTAGGAAAAATTTCTTCAATGAAAGGGTTGTCAGGCACTGGAATGGGCTGCCCAGGGAAGTGGGGGAGTCCCCATCCCTGGAGGTATTTAAAAGACGGGTAGACGAGGTGCTTAGGGACATGGTTTAGTGGTGGGATGGTAGTGTTAGGTTAACGGTTGGACTTGATGATCTTAAGGTCTTTTCCAACCTAAACAATTCTATGATTCTATAACTCTATGATTTGTGGCCCTGGGAATTTTGGTTCAAAAGTCACATGATCTATTTGGGGGGCAGTATTTTTCATTGCAACACAGAGCTTTACCTCGTTTAAAATGTCATAGCAATACTATGGCATTCTCACTTATAGTTAATGTCTGTATTGGCAAATCAGAGGATGAAGACTCTATGGCTGTTAGCCTACATCCTTCCCTGAAGTATGCTGTAAATATATACAATTATTTAAGATAATCTGGTCCTAATTGCTTGAGATTAGCTGGCTTTGATTTATAAATAGCAACAGAAATCATACTTATGGTAGACCCTTGTGCTTGTGTGATATAGCCTTCCTTCTGAATCAGAGAATAGGTTCTTCTTTTTATTAAACAGTTTCTCTTGTGGATAGAAAATTACTCTCTGCAGAACACCATCACAGCTGTGAGTCTATCTGCAGTTGGATAGAAGTCTGCTCTGCCAGATAGATGGCGAGGCCTGAATAGCCCTTTTGTGTTCAAAAACTCTTCTGGGTGGAATATGGAACAGATTTTGAACAGGAAAGTAAAGCATTTCAGGCCAGATGGTTAATCTGATGGAGCCGTATTCTGACAGAAGGAAAGAGTAGTATTGTGTAGTATAGCAGTTATGTCAGGGAGAGAAGAAAGCCCCTCTGCTAAGTTAATGGAGATCCATGATTGTGCTGGACTCTAGGGTAATATGACAGTTCCTAATAAAAGGTAATGGGAAATTGCTAATGTAGTATGATAAAGTTTTCATGCTGTTTTACTGTTTCAGCATTTCCTGCGTGGAAATGGCTGAGATCCATATTCTTGCAAGCAGTTCCTTATTAATTGAAGGTTGTATTTGTATCTGCATATGTGTGATCTGGATTTGGTTGACTTAATCTCTTTTTGTACTTTTGTATACGATCTGACTCATCTATATGAAATCCTGGAGAGCGGTTTCCTTTTAAATTGTAGAGCTAGAAAGGGTTGATTCATTCCATGGAAAAGATTGAAACTGAGATTACCAGCTCCTATTATAGTGTGTCTAACTTGTCACCAAATGCAATCATTTATAATACTGGATTGGGGATCAGCAACTTATTAAAGAAGAGCAAGCCCCAGTATAGAGGCTGGTTTAGGATGTCAGATAAAAGAGCTATGAAAGCCACAGCATCTAGGGCGAGGCAGGAGTGAAAGGCAGCAACAGCTCACTCCTGCTGAGATCCACATTTCCTGCTATCTGGGTCTCTCAGAAAGGCTGATACACTTGACGATAAGATGCCTGTGGTTTCTGAGAGCAGTGTCTTCTGGTCCTCACTGAGATTACTCTTTGACCTCTTTGATGTCTAAGTTAAGAAAGAAAAATGCAGTCTGGCATGCTGCCCTCAAAAGATTGCCAACTTTCTCATCAGAGAGTGGTCCCTGAGAAATCAGGACCTAGTTTATATGTTGGTGTTTTATAAGTACAGAAAACAAATATAAATCCAAAAATAAAATGCATGAATAACAGGTTTCATTACAGCATCATAAAAAAACCTTGATAAGAGAGCTTTACAGATTGTATTTGGAATATGTCTGTGGTGAGTATCCAAGAAAGGGATTTATTTACAGTATATTTAGGCAGTTTATGGAAGTTCTAATTAATCTCTTCATCTTTAAATGTGATCTGTGATCTTGAAGGCAGAAGTCATTTGAGAACATCGTATGACAGATACTAGGGTAGCACTCACTAAAAAAATTAATTTCAGTGTCTCCTTTCACTGTCTTATATCTAAGCATGTAAGCTGTATTCTTTTGACATGTGATGTGAATCATCAGAATAAGAATTGGGTAGAAATAGAGATGAAGGGACAGAAGTTTGTTAGTTACAACTTAGAACTATAAAAAAGGTAAGACACAAAGAAATCTGGAAATGTAGACATCAGGTTTTTCAAAAGCACCTCAAACTTAATTCTGTGAATATGTACTTACTAACTGAAATAGAATCATAAAATCATAGAATCGTTCAGGTTGGAAAAGACCTTAAAGATAATCAGGTCCAGCCGTTAACTTAGCACTACCAAGTCCACTACTATATCATGTCCCTAAGCACCACATCTAGATGTCTTTTAAATATCTTGAGGGATGGGGACTCAACCACTTCCCTGGGCAGCCTAAATAGGGCTAGGTGAGTAAATTTTAGCTCTTCTTTCAGATCATACTTCAAAATTATCACAGTATTTAATTGAAAGAAGCAAACTTTTTATTTTCCACATCTGATCATACAGCTATTTGCAGAATCATAGGATAACTCAGGTGGGAAAGGACTTCAGGAGATCTCTAGTCTGACTACTGGCACAAAACAGGGTCAGCTATGGGTTCAAATCAGGTTGCTCACACCTTTACCTAGCTAGGTCTTGAAAACCTCCAGTGATGGAGAATGCACAACCTCTCTGGGCACAACCTGCTACACTGCCTATAACATGGAGAAAATGTCTTTCTTTATATCCAGTGGGAACCTCTCTTCTTTCCAGTTTATGCCTGTTGTTATTTGTCTGCCCACCATGCACCACTGTGAAGAAGGTGTTTCTTCATCGAGATCTTCTTGATGACCACCTCATGGGTGCTGATGGACTGCTGTTAGGTCCCCCTGCAGCCACTTCTTCTCTAGACTCAGTAAGCCCCATTTCCCCAGCCTCTGTTAATGAGGCAAGTGCTCCAGCACCCCCACTGCCTTGGCAGCCCTCTGCTGAACTCATTCCATTTTATTGTCCGTCTGGCATCAAGGAGACCAAAACTGGATGAAGTATTTAGATGTGCTCTCATGAGTGCTGAGTACAGGTGGATAACCCTTTCCCTCAATCTACAAGCTGTCACCCTGTTAATACAGCCTTGGATGCTGTTGGCTTTCTTTGCTGCCTGGGTGCAGCTCATGCCCAGCACCCTGTCTGACTCCATGCCTGGGGTATTCCTGCAGATCTGCTCCCTAGCCAAGCAGGCAGCCTCCAGCTTGTATTGCTGCAGGAGATCCTTCCTTCCCATCTGCAGGACTTGGTGTTTGGCCTTGTTGAATTTTGTCAGGTTCCTGTTGGCCCATTCCTCCAGCCTCTCTGGACCACCCTGAATGGCAGCCTGGTGTTAGGCATATTGACGGTTTCCTCAAATTTAGTGTCATCTGCAAACTTGGTGAGACAACAGTCCATTGCCTGCTTGAGATCACTGGTAAAGATATTAAACAGGACCTATCTGGTTGTCCATCCATCTGGACTGTGATGTCCTAACCTGTGATACGGTGTGAAGAAGTGTCCTGCTACAGACAAAGTAAATGACATCCACACCTCTCTCCTTATTTACAAGTGCTCCATGTGGTTGCAAGGGTATATGGTTTTTTCTTCAGTCAAACTCTCTAGAGTGATCATTTACAGAAATTTCTGCACTGATTGGGAAAAGTTACTCAGAGACCAAATCAGAGTCATTAAACTGCTAAAATTGTGTGCGACCTGCTCACAGGTAAGCTGTTGATCATAACAAGCCCTTTCACAGGGAAGATCCAATAAGAACCAAATACAGAAGAATATATACATAATATAGTCCAGATGAGAAAAATTGTTATTGTGGCCTTTCTTCCACAAACATGTTTTGGATCTTACAATGGACTTGTCACAATAAAGGTTGTATTCAAATATGAAAGAGACAAAAATTTAGATGTCTTAATTTCTGGCATTTGGTTAGGGCTCATCTGTAGTGCAACAGGATGAACTGTAGGTGTATGCAGAGCGTTACTCAAAGGATGTGTAAGTGAAGAGGTTACTCCAAGGACTGAAGGCATTTTTGATGCTTGAGACACTGTAGAAACTTAAGTGAAAAGGATCTCCTCAGGCATTTATAAGGTTGTACAAGATGCTTTTATCTTTTCAAATGCACACTGACAGTTTATTTTCTTCTAGTTGTGCAGGTTTCAGAATAGCTCCTGTGAAACATGCTATTATATCTATGAAACTTTCTCAATAAGGTTGGTTTGCTATCTGTGGTTTGAAAACAGAGTAACATTAGACTGGCATCCTTTATAGAGCATAATAATTGTATTACTAATGGCTTATAGCTGAGTCAATATTGCTTCTAGAAGCCATTATACAAAGTCCATAACCTTGCAGCATCATCTTCAAAGAGGAAAAAAAAAAATCAATATATCTAATGCAATTATCAGTAAAAATTCTTTAAGTACTGTTTGGTTTACCAGGTATAAGGTTGTAGTATGATGGGAGCCTTGGGGAACTGGAGATAATTGTGTGGTCAAAATGGTTCTGATCTTAGGGAAACTGTTAATTTATTATCATAAGTTAATTTATTAAACACTTCAGCAGTTGTTTAATGAGCTGTCTAAAGTAGAGAGATGAATGCTACCAGCAGCAAAATATTAATAAATCCTATGTACAGAAAGGATTTTATACCATTATTAAGTCTTTCCTATTCTGGGTAAGGGTTTTTATTTTCTCATGTGAATTTCTCTTGCTACGCACTTCCTTTCAAACGCAAGATGTAAATAGTGCATAAATCACAAATAGCAACAGAACATTGAGTTTTATGCATTTATATGCCAGGGCTCTTGCTGTGCTTTCGTATTGAGGGTTTTGACATTGACTGGATCAAGTATATCAGCACAGTGGCTATGTTTCTGCTGCCAAAATGCAGCTTTAGAACTGTTTAAAAATGTAGGAAAGCCCCAACATCCTTAGAGAAACCTTGCCTATATTTATTTATATCCAGACAGAGGAAGCGGAAGGTTTGCCAGACACTGACAGATGCAGACACAGGATTTGCCACGCAGATTCCAAATGGAGGTCTATTATGCTGTTCCTGGCAGTGGCCAGTACCACCTGTTTAAAAGAAAGATGAGAGAGAAAAAAAGGTTATGACAGTGGCTTTTGGAAGAAATGTTCTTCCCCTAATAGTGTAATATGTCCTTCTATCCCAGCAAACAGCCTGGTTCATAGAGGCTGAGCTGTGGCTACTATATCCAGACAACAGTGGAAGGCTTATGTATGAGAGTTAAAAGATGAGAAGGAACCTGTGATTTTTGAGAAGATGCTACAGCTGAAAATTAACCTGTAATTGCAGCTATAAAAGGCTGGACAATTTTGATGAAGGATAGTTTGTGCTTTGGTGTACGAGAATATGCCTAGCAAAATTCCTGGTTAGGTTTTTATTCTCCTATAACCCATATAATTATTATAATATTTTTACAGGTTTGATGCTTTTCTGGAACCTGACTGTTCTATCAGCATCAGCAATAACTTGCAGCAGGAGGCTCCATAGTTTAATTGCTGTCAGGTGAAAAGGTTTCTTTGTTACCAGACTGATGTTTCAGCCTTTCATTTTTATACAGTCCCCCTGTGTTTTTCATGAAAAACGGGTACTTAGCAAAACCCCATCTAATATCTCTGAACTATTAATTTCATTTGTTTTCATTCTGTCATTTTTCTGCTTATCCTTTGTAGAGGAATATTGTCCCCATTTTTCTTTTTTTCCTTCTTCTTCAGTTGTGTTTCTCTTTACACAACCTCTTTATTTATTGATGTTTTTTTCTTGAGTCATGATGATCAGAGAGATTAATACGATAATTGCCTTTGACTTTCATTAGTAAAAAAAACCCAAACAAGTGCTATGTACTGTTGTGAATAAACAGGTTGATTGAAGAGACTTACTGCATGATTACATATATATATAT
>NW_009258268.1:2014111-2037037 GCF_000687185.1 Egretta garzetta
CAATAGATAGTAGATCTGAGATTAGAGGAAAAGCAGTTTTGCCCTGTACTTACTAAGCCCATCCATCAGTGATTGGGATTTCTCACTGTCCACATGCACCCACTAATGATCACGGAAAGATACTAGCATTTTAAGGTGTCAATGCCTTTGTAACCTTTGGAAGCACTTATGAAGTGCTGGTATCAAAATGTCGATGCCAAAGCATGGTATCACCAGAAGGAAGATACATATTTTTATTTTTTTAACTTTTCAATAATACCCCTTTGTACAGTGAATACTTTCCAAGCACTGGAAAGCAGGCTGTGCTCCAGACAGATGTATGATGCATACCACCAGACTTCCATGTCTGCATCAGCTGCAGTTTTCCTGCATGCTTTTTTCTTGCTAGGGTAGAACATGCCTTTGAATTTTTTTCAGGGCTTGTTATATTGATATAAATAAGTGAGATTTTTCCTGGTTAGTGTAGTAAAACCTTTTTTGGGGGCTCATCTTTCTTTATATAAGCATGTGGATAAAATATGTGTAATCTATAAAACATTTCATATTTATCATTGTAAAGACCTAAATGTGTGCATCCCCAGTCATTTCCAGATAAACAAAGCATGCTCTCATGGCCAAACTGCAAAGTTCTGCAAGTACTTAGCAAACACTGTAGGACCCAACAACCACTGGTCTGGGAGAGAGGAGCATATTAAGGCTTTGGTCATGAGACGGTACCCATTTCTACTTCAGCCAAAACTATTAATACAGAATATTTTGTTGAAATTTTTGATGGGTTCAGTATTTTGATGGGGAGTAAACAGAGACCATCAGACCAAGCTACCCTGCATGTTAAAAGTTTACATTTGATAAAAATTTCAACTATCGAGGTAGCATTATAATCATGGTTAGCAGAGAATCCTATTTTTGTTTGTATTTGGAATATTGATATGTAGTCCAAGAAAAGTTTGATTTACGAGAGTTAAATGGATTTTAACATGAGTTTATATCTATCTGAAAGACTGTGAAATTCACAGGGAACAGAAATCCTGGGGAATGTATGTAATGCTAAGTGACTCCGGGAATGAGTAACATAGCACAGCATGACATAACTGCCTTAGAAAACTGCTTTAAATAATGATTAGGATGAAGATAAACTATCTCAGTGAATTTGTACTAAATCAGGACATAGGAGGGGAGATTTGATGATGTATTATCTAATATCAAAAAAGAAATGCTCTTAGGCACTTGATAGGCAGCTCATAATATTCTTTATAACATTACACATAATGATAAAGTATGAGACTCTTTAGATTGCAGCCACATGGGAATGACCATTGATCTAATACTTGTGATGACAGTGATATTATCACTGTATGTACCAGATGGAGGCATGTTCAGCATTTGGAGCAAGGTCAGGAGTCTTGGTAGTAAAAATGCTGGGTCAGCAATAATAACTGTAGTATTCGCTATCCTTTTTACAGCTTCATTAGGTTCTACATATACAATAATTGGAACATATAAAGCTCTTAATTCATAACTCATTTCTAATTTTGGCTCAAATATTTTCACTGCATTTTTTGTTATAAAAATGTTATTTTGTCAAGAGCAAAAAATTGTAGAGAACTTCAGATTAAAATTTTAAATTTTTTTTTGGCAAGTATTTTCCAAAAAGAGAATTATTCCAAGTAATAGTGTTCCTGCCTGATACTGAAATATTTATTTTGACACTACATGACATGCTTTACTACATAATTATTGCATTATGAAAGATTAATTATTCAACATCTTCATATAAGAATTTTGATTCCAGGAAAAATAGTGTCCATGGTGTGGGCTGAGAATACATTTTTGAATATTTGGGTTACAAAACTCCATGATTTGACCAGATCTATTGACATTTTAAACACTGTGGACCATTCTAGGCACTGCATGACTATTACAACACTTTCTAAATGGTGGGTTACTGTACTTTCATCAGTCTTTAATTACCTTGATTACACAGTATTCATAATAAAATTAATATTTAAAAAAAACCCCAACAAACCTTTGTGATGATTTATCTTGCTTAGCTCAGGAAGTGATTATTATCATATACAGGATGCTGCCTCTGAGAAGCATTTGATAGTACACAAATCCACAGTGAATTGAATAACTAAGCTCGTCAGGAAGATTAGCTATTCTCAGTTTCATTAGTTAAGCTCTGTGCGATGCTCCTACCTGGGTCTAGGAATATACTTAGACTGGGCCACAGGGAAGGAAACTTGCACAATAATTAAGTGAAAATTTATTTTCCTTCCCTAAAAATTACATTTACCTTTGTCTATTATATTACCTTCTGAATTTATATTCTGGGCTTTTAATATTTTCAAGGGCTTGTTTTTTATTTGCTTATGAGACAAGATTTTTGTTTTGTTACTGATGATAAATTAGCTGTTACCAAAGCTCCACCTTTGGAATTGTTCCTTACCAAAAAAAGGAGTTTTCTTTATACAGTGCAGTTAGCATCCTCAGAAATGCCAATGGTGTGTACAGAACAGTTACAATGGGATGACACCTACATATGATTTTGTCTGGCATCTTTATAACAATGTGTCACTTGTCACATCTGTTTGATCACGCATACCTGCGTGTGTATCAACAACATGGATGAAGATAAAAGGTTTCAGATTTAGGAATAATTTGTCTTCACAGCCAGACTTGCTTCACTAGATGGATGTTTTAGTAGAGATTTGAATTGTAGTAGAAATGAAATGAGAATAAGAGTAGTACACAAGGGTTTGTGCTGAAAACAATATTTCAGAAGCTTTGAAGTTTTTTACCTTGTTGCCCTCTGACCTGTTCGCTCTCAACATAACTCAGATTTTGGCTCTGGACAGCCACGTTTTTAAAGGCACAGAAGGTACTAATTTTCAAAGATGCAGAATTGCACTCCGTGAGAATGCCATTTATAGGTACTGATATACTTTTTACTGATCTACTGCTTTCATAGTTCCAGAGTACTTGAAAAATCTTGCTTGAATTAGGCATATAACTGGCAGGGAAGGAGAGTGCAAATAACTCTTTCAGGCACAATTAGCAGCTTCCATTTTCCTATGTCACTGTATGACAATATCCTTGGGATGATCCAGTGTTCCAACTGAAACATAAGGGCCAATTCTCCATTCTGTCATAGATAAGATTATTTTTATTCTTCTGTATTATGTATTTTTTCCTTAATATGAGCTGACATTTTTATAAAGGGAAACAGCCCTCTGGATAAGCTATCAGCCAGAGAAGGTGAATGTGAGTGTCTGTAGCCAAGTTCCTTCCCTCAGGCCTCTTATCTTGCCAAAAACAACACAGCCCAAATATGAAATCATCCTGATTTGCCCTTTAGAATGCTTTTACAACCTTCAGTCTTTTACACCAACTTCAGAATATCTTTTACATTATCACAAAGGCAAAAGCCACTGCTCGAGTTTGCAAGACAGAGCATTTAAATTCCTTTTAGTCATCCTGCCATGCAGCTGAATTCATGAGCCCAAGTTAAATGCCAGGGCTCTCTAAACAGGATATAAGGGGAGCTAAGTGCCTAA
Source organism: Egretta garzetta (assembly GCF_000687185.1). Lineage (NCBI taxonomy): Eukaryota > Metazoa > Chordata > Aves > Pelecaniformes > Ardeidae > Egretta > Egretta garzetta. Next base: position 2,017,669 of record NW_009258268.1, read on the forward strand.
GAATGAAGCTGGCAGTTGCTAGCAAGTGTTAGCTGGTCACTGGAAAATGCTAAGGCATGGTCTTATCCCAGTCATGCAATCATTTAGGAGCATATCTCATGATCAGAGAGACTCACAGCTGCCAAACCTATCCTACAGCTCAGTATCAAAACCAGGTCACAAATTTATTTCAAAAAGAGGACAAAAAAGAATCCCCTAACTGATACATTACCCAGGAACCAGACCAACCGGAAAGCTGTAGGTTCAAAATCCTATGTATCCCCTGCATAGGAATGAGGGATTGACACAAGCAATTTCTCTGCTTTCCTTTCGTCAGAAGTGAAATTACATGTCTGGATTGCCATTTTTGACCTCACCCCACTGAATCATTCCCTAGATGATGAGGACAGTGAGTTAAAAATAGGCTAAAAATAAACCTGCCGCAAGTAGAAAAGAAATGTAATTCTCTCTGGATGTTTCAGACAGTCATGTAAGCTCTTGATTATTATCTAATTAGAGAAAAAGATGGAAGTGAGAAAATAGGCAGCCTAGATTACGTTTGATGTGCTAAAATTATTTCTGAACTGAGCTGCAGGTTTGTGTTCCACACCAAGACTTGGAGTACACTACTGAAGCCTGGATTCTGATTTTATAATCTCCTTGTAGCAGCTGCCACTCAGTCTTTCAAATCACACACATCTTTGATGTCAGGCTATTGTTCCATTAAGGTGCACCTCACTGCTTCTTTCAACTCAATCTCTTTTAATCTTGCAAATCAAATAAAGCTCAGTAATGCAAATAATATGTCAAAAATGTCCTTACCTCATTGACATTCCCAGTGGAAGTCTACTTTTGAAATAATTTCTCGGCTAAGTTCAGATATGTTCTGCAAACCATGAAACATCATTGAGAAGTGCTTAGTGCACATCAATAAAAGGAAAAAGAAGGCCAACAGGTATTGTAACAATAGTTAACTGCAGGGGGTTTGTGCAGTAGAATTTAGATGTGCATAAAAATAAAATCAGATCTCATGTGCATGCTACTATTGCTAAATACCACTTCTTTATAAAAAATAATATCAGATTGTATTTTTAGTGATGTATCAGTGGGCAGAATGATAATTGACTAAGCCTGCTAGGAAAGTTTTGGTACTGCAAGTAAATGGCTGTTGCAGGTCTTTAAGCACTGTAGCCTATTATGACATTTATCCTTGGTGGTAAATGTTTTCATTGGCAGTTTGAAGACATAAAAAAGCTGTCACCTTGATATAACGTCATATACATATCTGAGGTGCCAGCAGTTTTTTTCTGATGTGCTTCTATGAAGCAAGATTTAGATAGGAGGGACATAACAGCCTCTAACTTATATAGAGGTGTCTGAGCTTAGTGGGCCAGGAAGCAGGTGAATGCTTGGGAACTCTGCTACTGAACGGTGTTGAAATGGGGCTCTGACTGTGTTTATGCTGTGAAATATTCATAGCATGTTTACATATTTTAAATGACATACTGAATATGGAGAGCGAATATCTAAAAGTCACATAGCAAGTGACAGCCAGAATATATTCCTGATACAGTTTTGTTCCTTTATCGATGGAGGAAAGGTAGGTTTGTCAGATACAAGGCTTACAGCACCTAATTCTGGTGCAAAGTCAGCATCAGCTGAATGCAGATGTCACAGAGTCACAGAACCACAGAATGGTTGATGCTGGAAGGGTCCTCTGGAGGTTATTTAGCCTGATGAAGCAGGGACAGCTAGAGCCAGTTTTCCAGGACCATGTTCACATGGCTTTTGAACATCTCTAGTGATGTAGACTCCACAACCTCCCGGGGCAACCTGTGGCAGCGCTTCATCACCTTCACGGTAAAAAGTGTTTTCTGATATTCAGATGGAAAATGATCAGAGATATGCTGGATTTTCTGTTCCAAGCTGTCCCTCTGCACAAGCCATGGTGGTGCTGGAAGTCTCAGCTGAATCCTTACACTCCCCTGATCAAGATATGCAAGTTTTCATGGCCTTTACAGTCACAAGACTGCCCTTTCTCATTGGGACTGAAATATATTTATCCTGCACTCTTTAAAAATTCAAGGAAAAGAGGATTAAAATAGAATGTGAACTATGGAAGCTGGAGAAAGAAAAGACTAAATAAACCATTTAAGCCATCTTCTTGATAGTATGGGATTATTAACAACAGTATATTCGTTAGTATTTAGTCCTGCCTAATCTGTTGTTATATTCAGCATGCAGATTTCTGTCATTTACACTAGGAAAGTAGTCAACAACCTGCCCTTTACAACTGTTAGAAATCATCTTCTTGAGAGTAACTACAATTTTCAAGGAATCAAACTAGTTACCTATAAGCCTTATTCCCTAAAATTCCCTGTAGAAATTTTTTGTTTTCTTTATGTAACTGAACACTTTCCACACAGCTCCTGTCATATAGGCTGATCTTGCTGTTAGCTCCTTTTGGTTCATCAAAATAACTGGCCAGTAAAAGCACATTCTGATGAACCACTGGCAGCAACTGGTGGCACACTCACCCTGGAAAATGATCTGCAAATTTCTCTCTCAAATATACATTTTTGGAAGGATGGAATCATATCCTCCTCTAGTAAAGAAATTCAAGGAGACACGGTGGTTTTATTTCATTCAGTTATTGTTTAAAATCAACTTGAAATGATAAATATACATTCAGTGTCCAGTGATCCATCATCCAGTGGCACATACTGCAGTAAAATGTACTTCTAAGAGGGACACAGAAGAACAAAAGCAGGAGTGAAGGGAGGCTTAGCTCAGTGGTATTAAATCACCTGTAAGTTGTCTCTGGTGGTGTTGCAGATCTGGAGGTGCAGATATAAATGTGTTGTGTGAAAACTTTTCTTTTGATTTGCCATACAGAAGTTTCAGCCGTTATATTTGTGTTCTAGGGCCATGCAGGTACATTAACATATATTAATTCAGGTATAATTAATGAACTGAGATACAGTTGCTGGAAAAGCAGTATTTTGGTTTCCTACCACATCTCTTTTTAGAAGTCAGAGTAACTCTAAAAAACGTCTTTAATTTTAGAGGGGCCAATAGACAGCAAATCAGAGTTTTAACCACTGTCCAGTCCTTTCCTACCTGATACCATTTTAGGGTGGATTTAGCATAATAATGAAGTATCAAGCAGCTACAGACTTTAGATTAGGTAAAGCTGCATTAATGTTACCAGGGAGAAGAGAGTACCCTCCATCACAGACTGTGGCTGCCTCCAGCTTTGTTTCATAAAATGGTGGGTGGGTGAAACTCTGAAAAATTTGTCAGAAGTCTCGTTTGGGAACCTGAAAGTGCTGATGAATTGCATTAAGCCTTCTTAAGTGATAGTTCCAGTTAAGAATAACCACAAATCTCAGAAATCCTTTGAAACTGTGGAAGTGTCAGAATCTGTGACCTATGATTGTGAGACTGAAAAGGGTCTTACCAAATAGGACACTTAATTCTCTTTGGTGTGTGCATAAACCTTACATTTTTTTTTTGTGTGTGCACAAATGATGTAATTTATGACATTTTTGATGAACATATGGTTGAAAATCATAGGGTTGAAAAATGTCTACTGAAACATTTGTGTTCAGAAATAGTTATTAAAAAACCTAGAAAGCATACGTGAGGAACTTAGGACCAGTTGGACTGGTGTTAACTGCACCATGGTGCATGTTGGTATACTGTCTGTTGGTATAGTTCTAGCTTTCATTTTAAAATATTTTTATTATTTATTATTTTTTTCTAACTGCTTTTAGATCTCGATTATTAATTTTGTTCCATTTAGCTTTGAAAATCATCATTGTACTTTCCTTTTGGTTACAATAATAAGGCTTTTTTTTCTGGCTGCTGTTAAACTATGACACATGCCATTATGAATAACTAACTTATTTGACTCAGACCAAAAAACATCCAGTCTCAAAACCAAAAATAAATTCTGCAGAAAACTAGTACTTAAAATTGTAAATATATTTCTAAAATATTCCTCTGCTAACAAGAGACCAGAATTGTGTGAAAAACAGATGTATTGTCCATATAGGAAGAATAACAATTATTATTTAATACATCTGGGAAAATACTGCAAGAAACTGCTGTTTTCTAATTACCACATTTGCTCTGACTGTGCTAAATTCTCCTTTATGTGTGCTTTCTACAAGAAACAGATTGAACTGAATTGTTATTGCGAATGTAGCAGAAGCAGAATTTCAATGTGTATGAATTGGCATATACCTAATTTATGATTGTGAATTCTTACAACAAAATGGACAGCAACCAGTGAGGAATTCTTTTGAAACTTTTAATAGATCAGGCTTCATATTGAAAATACAAAAAACACTGTTTAAGTAAATGTCATACAGAATCTGGGCGGTAGTTATTTTTAGGCAGAAGGAAGGTAAAGTTCGCTCAAATATATTATTCGGAATGTTTTTTTTTTTCTTTTTCTGATGATCAGCCAGTGCTTAAAGATTAGAAGAAAGATAGTGAAATCAGAATGCATTCTTGTAACATTTCATCAGGGCCATTAATCTAATCTGTAAAAGTCTGAAGAGCTTTCTAGCAAATTTCTGATATACTGCCTTGATTAAGAATAAAGTAGTAAAGTTAAAAAAAAAAAAAGGCCAAGCAAAATAGAAATAATAATAATTTTAAGTATTGCAAATGAATCTTGGCTATATGCAGAAGTTGAAGGCTTTTCCCATCCTGATAAGGAATACCAATCAACATGCAAAGAGTATCTTTTGGGAACCACCTTAATAGTTTTTACACTTGCATCAATAAAGAGACGCAGATGTTACAAATGAGGATAGTGGCTGGGGATATTTTTTTTCTACCTAAAACAAAAAAGAATTTATCTTTGTTTCTGCATAAGATCATCAAGAGTATAGTATTGTATCATTGGGATATAATTTTGATAAATTTATGTTGAAAGTAAATACTAGAACAGTGTAGAAAGTAGTTAATTATGGGCAACAATTACCTTTCATGGTTACTGTGTGCTTATAAAGTGAGATTTGTAGTATAACTAAGTGTGGGATGAGTGATGACTCTGAAAGTAGACTAGAAATTTCACATGATGTTTTCCATTAATTTCTTTTCCGTTTTTGTGACTCTTGGGATTTCTGATACACATTAGAAAGTGAATGCTAAGAAAATAATTTCTTGGATGTACATAATACTGATGACATTACTGTTACAATATTTGTGGACAGAGGTGATATTCTATTAATGAATAGAAGATGTACATTTTTTGGAAATAGTATTTAGGATAATTGGTAAATAACTATGTGAAACACTCTGAATATTGAAGACAATCATTTTCCCCTGAGTTTGTGTAGTATCTGGCACAGTGATGAACACTGGGGCTTCCAGGTGCACTACTGGAAAGCAAAAAATTAATAACATGTCAGCTATGAAGAAAATGAGATTTGGTATGCGCAGGTGCAATTGATATGACTTCCATGCAAATTCATCCAATTATATCAAAGGTTATCGATGATTTACTGTTCCAGTTTTGCTTCAGTTTCATCAGTTAAGCTTTGACTGAGTAGGTTTCTGTTATTTTCAGACAGGATCTTTTTTGTCCTGTGTATCATTTTTCAGAGATGCTGATTGCCTTAGAGGATATTTTGTTGAGGGGGCTATATAGTGAAGTTCACTTTGCAATTTCTGGGGAAATAAACCATAGTCTGTCTTGTGTACTTTATAGATTTTACTTAGGAGATCTCCAGGCACAGTGACTGAGTTTATCGAGAGGATACTGGCCCTTTTAATGCACACTGAGGACAAAGGAGAAGCCCAGAAGAGAGCTGGAGATACTGGAGGGATCAGTTTTTTTCTGCCCTCAACACCAACGTGCTTTCATAGTCCTTTTGTGCAACTGGCTGCTGGAGGACTGTGCCACAAAAAGCCTGGCTCTGAGCACATGGTGTTAGTACACACAGTTCAACTCTCTTTGATACATACACCTCTGGGGAGTGAATATGGCTATTTCAGGAGCTAGTATTTCAAGGAGGCCACACAAAAGTTGCTTTCAGTTGAGATGCTATAATTCATAAGCAATAGATTTCAAGGCCAGAAGGAGCTGTTATGGCCATTGTAGTCTATGCCACACCAGACTGCAATTTTGCCTGGTATTCCCTCTAAGTTGAAGGAGCATGTTGAAGTACAGCATGTGTTTTAGGAGCATATCCAATTTCTAATGATGGATAAATCACTTCCTTTGGCAGATTGTTCCGGTGGTGAATTAATTCAATTTCTGAAACTATGCTTTTTTTTTTTTTTAAATTTGAATTTATAGAATTGCTTCTAGCCAATGGGTCTGTTTGTTTCACCCAACCATGACCGTTACACCTGTGCTTTTCAGAACATGTCTCTCCATCTTTAAAATTTGTTTTTCTTAGGTGAATGGCAAGTCATATACAAACAAGAATAAGGAGTGTAGAATGGTCTGGTTTTTATTTAGTTTTTCTAGGACACCTTACTGAGAGTAGTTAGTTATGTAGGTAGTGACTGTAAGCCTGATCAGCTGACTTTATGAAGTCTTAGGAAGTTTCTGCATAAAACTAGGAGATTCCTAATATTCTGAACCTTTCTTCCATGGGTAGTTATCAAACAGCATTGTCTAGCTTTGGTTTTGTTTCAATTTTGAACATCAATTAAATGGCACATGCAAATTACTTCAATGCATCTCCTTAGGTTCTCCTAAACCAAATTTATTTCTTTAAAGAGAAAATGCCTGGGGAATTTTATGTTAAACAATGTAATGATTAGTATGTACTCTCAGTAACTGGTTAAGAACATTTTATGAACCAGATTACCTACCTGGAGTTTATGCCAGACAGTGTGACTGACAGTGATTTGCTCATGGTGTCTCCTCTTATTCATACAAGAAACAGCTTGAGTGTAGAGGGTCACTTCACTATAATCTCTGTAATTGTTGAGATTTCTAGTAGCTGGCAGCAGGGCCTGCAGATGAGTATCCAAAAGGCATATTTTACCGGGACTTGTGCAAACATTTGACACTGTCCTCTGTGACATCCTTGTCTCTGAATTGGAGAGACATGGATTTGATATGGACCACTCTGTGGATAAGGAATTGGCTGGATGGTCGCACAAAGAGTTGCTGTCAATCGCTTGATGTCCAAGTGGAGATCAGTGAAGAGTGGCGTTCCTCAAGGTTTGGTATTGGGACCAGTGCTTTTTAACATCTTTGATGGCAACATGGACAGTGGGATTGGGTGCACCCTCAACAAGTTTGCCAATGATGTCAAGCTGTGTGCTGTGCTGAAGGGAAGGGGTGCCATCCTAAGGGACGTTGACAGGCTTGAGAAGTGGGCCTGGACGTACCTCATGAAGTTCAACAAGGCCAAATGCAAGGTCTTGCACATGGGTTGGGGAAATCCCAAGTACAAATACAAGCTGGGTGGAGAATGGATGGAAAAGCAGTGCCGAGGAGAAGGACCCCGTTGATGAGAAGCTCAACACGACCTGGCAATATGTGCTTGCAGCACAGAAAGCCAACCATATCCTGGGCTGCATCAGAAGAAGCATGACCAGCAGGTCGAGGGAGGTGATTGTCCCCCTCTACTCTGCTCTCATAAGACCTGGAGTACTGTGTTCAGCTCTGGGGCCCCCAACACAAGAAGGACATGGACTTGTTGGAGCGAGTTCGGAAGAGGGCCACGAAGATGATCAGAGGGCTGGAGCATCTCTCCTATGAAGACAGGCTGAGAGAGTTGAGATTTTCAGCCTGGAGAGGAGAAGGTTCCAGGGAGACTTTATAGCAGCCTTCCAGTACCTGAAGGGGGCCTAAAAGAAAGTTGGAGAGTGACTTTTTTTTTGTATTTTCATACAAATTCAATTTTCTAGTGTGCTCTAACAATTGCAAACAAGTGTGTGATTGGGTGTGCATGTACCGAGGGCCATATAGTGAGTGATACACTCAAGACTTCATTCATGCTTTTGCTGAAGAATGAAAAGATTAATTGTGATGTCAGCAAGGCCATCACTGAACGTGGATGAAAAATGACCAGAATGATGTTTGATGCTCAGCTTGCTTTTCCCATTGTTTCTCTAGGAAGTCAGTACTCTCATTAATATGATTTAGTTAGAACTTAATCGGAGCTCTTAAGATATTCATCAAAAAGGAAATGTACAAATAAAGACTGGTTGCAATTAAGGGACTGTAACTAATGGATTTACCAGGAGTTGAGCCATCTATTTTTGCCCATGAGAGAAAATAAAAGATTTTCAACACAGATTCTGTGATTTCAGTCCACGAAGTATAGAGGAGCAGATCTTTAAAATCAGATATGACTAGATCAATGTTTGGCTGACAAAAGAAATACACGTGATGCATTATTGACTGGGAAAATAGTCAGAGGTTGGAAATTCCTGACCACCTTACGAGGTAGTCATGTCAACTCACAGGGACAGGTCCCTCATTCTTTGTCATGTTCTTTGCCTGGGCTGTAGAAATTTGTTCATTAGTGAGATCCTGCTTACAATCCAAAGTAAGTGCAGGGAGAGCAAAGTTCTTGTTGGTGTTTTTGCAGGATGAACTACAGGCTGCTTGGTAAGTCTTCAACACAAGATAAATGCAATTAAACTTCTTAACAGAACTCTTCAGTCAGCCTTCTAATGAACTAGTGACAGCAAGTCTTTAGAAGTCATGAAATTATTTAACAGTCAGGGAAGCAAGGACAGGGAGGCAAGAGAGGAAAGATGCAGAGGCGTATAGAGTTTTCCTCCAAAATAGCAGTGCTCAGGTTGGCACAGACTCTAGCCATTGTGCTGCCATTTGCTGCCCTTCACAGGCCTTTCTCCTCTGTCTTAGTCTGGTTCACCTCTGAGCTGGCTTGTGTCTTTTTTGAGATACAGCTCAACACTTACAATAATAAATATTGACCTTTTATGTCAATGGCTACATTTCCAAGTAATTTCAAGAGGCAAGGATTTCTTCCTCATACTATAAAGAAATTTTTCTAGTCCTGATTTAAAGATTCAGTGACAGAGAATTACCATGTTTCTCAAGAAGTATCTAATTAATTTACCTTTAATTTTTGTTTTAAATCACTGTGCTTTATTTTAAGATTTCCTTCTTCTAATTCTAGTAATTGTACTGTGTTTTCCTTCTATAGTTTGAAGTGTTCTTTTTCTGCCTACATTTGGAGTTCTGTCACTGCTTCAGTTTCTTTTACAAAATGTATTTATTGAGATCCTTAAATTGCTTATGCTCTGAACCCACTCCCATTTATCAATATTCGTTTTTTCAATAAGTAAATAAGAACTAGGCAGAGTGGAATCTGCCTTGCAATATTGGGTATCTTTGGGTTGAAAGCTGATGTAGTTGCTTGAAGTTCAGCAAGGTTGTATAGCATTATTTCTCTCCTTCTAAGGAGACTGTATGAGGAGCCTCAATCAAATCCACCCTTATATAGGGAAGAAGAACTACAAAATCCTCAGCAAGACAAAGCATCTTTTCCCATTTAAACCCATAGAAAAATGTAAGTCAGTTGTCTTTTTCCCTCCAATACTACTATAACATTTACAATGTAGCCAAGCATGAAAAAGGATGAAATACTTTTCTATTAGATTTGGCTAAGCATAGTGCAAGAATCTGATTTAAAAAATGTTTTTTTCTTTGAAAATAAGATTTTGAGTTGCTTTTGTAAAATCTGGCAAGTGCTCAGAGCATGGGATATCTGCACTCTACACCATTTTAATCAGTTGTAGAGCCTAAAGATGAATGAAAACTGAATTACTCGAACATGTAAATGAAAACAAAAGTAAACAGATTGTCTGAGAGATATAATCTTTTAAGTGTCTAAATGCAGTACATATGTATTCACCATAATTAGAAACTTTACTAAGCACCAATATTTAGTTGGTGTATTTACATGTGTATTCTGGAGCACTTTGCTTTTGATATCCCAAGTATTCAGATTTCAAAATACCTGAGAATTTTTTGTTGTGAAGAGTCATTATTATTAAGATAAAATATTCATTTATTACATTAAGATTTTAAAAGATAGTGCCATATAACTTACAAAAACAACTTGTGAGAAAATGAAAAGTATGTATAGCAACAATATATTATATATATTATTAAAAGCCAACAAACAATTAACAAACATAAATATTACAATAATTAGTAATAACACATTTTACTGATATCATATAGCCACTTAAAAAGAGATTATTCAGAAAACTAAAACATTATTTCTAGGGAATATCCCCTTTAAATTATATATCTCAATTCAAGTTTGGACTTTGCAAACCCAATTATCTCATACATTTACCTTACATATTCATCAAATATCAATCTTGTTAATAAATGCCAATCTTATTCCTTGCTTTACTGTGAAATTAAATAAAGGTCTGAAAGTATTTGACATGTGCAAATAAAAGGTACTGTAAATATAAAATAATCTAATAGCACATTTATTATTTAATATTTTCAATTAGAAGACCCTCAGATATTAGGTGCAGGTAACTATGATGATCTTCCACCCAAGACTAAACTTCTTTAAGTATTATTTGGAGGTTTTGAGTTTGTCTTCTGTGTAGCTGATGCAGAGGCCTTCTTTATGAATACTCCTCCCCACCCCATGCTTGTCTAGTGTGGTACCTTTCTTTTGTGTTCTGCTATACAAGAAGATTTTTTTTTCTTGATCTTTATCAGTGAACATCTTTTAGTCAGTGGGGTTTTAATGAATGGTCCTGAAAATATGCTTGTCTTTACACATACATAACTAGCCTTCAGTAAGGCCCTGGTTCAACCAAGGCCATGCTTAATTTTAAGCATCTGACTACTCTTGTGAAATGCTCAATGATCCATGTGCTTTGCTTAACTTTGAAGATGGTTCTCCAAGTCATTTTTTGCTAGAGAGTAGTCTAATGACTACTTGGAAAAATAATAAGTGTAGTTGTTAAAAAACCCAATCTAACACCTATTTCTAACATGTAGCTTTATGGTAGTCAGTACTGATATTCCAGGATCACTTTTCCTTTACTGAAAAATGGAGAGGAAGTCAGCTTTACCTTCCAGTACCAGAGACCAATGTGAGCTGATACTGCAGCCAAAAGCAGTTTGGCCCTTTTCTCTCCTATGGGTGGTTTCTTTTTAGCACAAGTGTCTGGATGCACAATGCAGCTGGTTGCCTACCCAAATAGCTCTATCAGCTTTCAATGTCTCTCATTTTCCAAGAAGATCTTGTTACAAAGCTGTATAAAACCACGTCACCTCAAGCATTTCAAAGAAGACCTCCATCACAGCAGGTACTCTGACATCAGAGTAACAGCCTTTCTGGGAGAACAGTGAAAGTTTATTCCTTAATATTCCCATCTGTAGAGTCTTACCTGTATGTACATTTCTGCTTTTTTTTTTTGTGTGGGTTTTTTTTTTTTTCCTCCTTGACTGCCTTTTTGTTTTCACTACAGGTTCTGATGCTCAAAGATGAAAAGAGAAAGGTAGGGGAAAAGTCTTATGTAAAGCAGTATCTTGTACCATTTAGCAACTTTCCAGGTGTTGTGGTTTAACCCCAGCTGGCAACTAAGCCCCACACAGCTGCTTGCTTACTCGTCTTCCACCCCCCAGTGGGATGGGGAAGAGAATTGGAAGAGTAAAAGTGAGAAAACTCGTGGGTTGAGATAAAGACAGGTTAATAGGGAAAGCAAAAGCTGCATATACAGCAAAGCAAAAGGAATTAATTCCCTGCTTCCCATGGGCAGGCAGGTGTTCAGCCATCTCCAGGAAAGCAGGGCTCCATCACAGATAATGGTGACTTGGGAAGACAAATACCATTACTCTGAACGTCCCCCCCATGCTTTCTTCTTCCCCCAGCTTTATATGCTGAGCATGACATCACATGGTGCGGGATACCCCTTTGGGTCAGCTGTCCCGGCTGTGCCTCCTCCCAGCTTCTTGTGCACCCCCAGCCTCGTCACTGGTGGGGTGGGGTGAGAAGCAGAGAAGCTCTTGACTCTCTGTAAGATCTGCTCAGCAGTAACTAAAACATCCCTGTGTTATCCACACTGCTTTCAGCACAAATCCAAAACATAGCACCTGATTAGCTACGATGAAGAAAATTAACCCTGTTGCAGCCAAATCCAGCACACCAGGGAATTAAAAATGTGAGGGAAACGTTTATTTATTTTTATTAAAGTCTCTAGTGAAAAAATTCATACCTGCCTGGCCTGAATGTCTTTTCAGGTACTTTTGCTTTTTCTTTTACAAATGCCCCCACAATGTTTTTAATGGCTCTGTGGAGCTGCAATACTATATAGACACAATTAATCATAAAAATTCTTAAGGAATAATGAGTATTTGAAATCTTTCCTGGGCTCACAAGCTGGAAAAAGTATATGAAATATATTAGGTGATACAAATTATGCTTTAGAAAGAGAAAATGAAAAGCTAGTGCTTCCCAAAGCAAACAGCCACTTTGGATGAATGTTTTTCATTATGAAGGCTTCAATTTTGCAATGTATGATACTTTGCCTGTGTCCAAAATTAGCATTTTGTTTTGTATAAACACTTCTATTTACATTATTGCTGAGAAGAGATTTGTCCAACATCTCTCATGTTTCAAGTGGATTTGTTTTAAATCCAAAATTTAATTACAAATCAGGTTGATAAGTGCTGAGTCTTTCTCATGCCTGTCAATTAAATGGAAAACCTATGGTAACAATAATTATCTAGTAATGGCCTAAAAAATGTTAAAGTTAAAATCTTAAGCATCCCCACAATCAATTGAACTTGCTGCTTCTTTCACTTAAACCACTAGTGTCTTTTGCTGAATATTTGTTTTATAACCAATTTTGAAGTTTCATTTGTCATGTGGTAGCTCTTTTTTCAACTGTACAATTAAATAGTCCCAGTACATGGCAGCCTTGAAATAACTAACTCTTCAAGGTACATGAAAATAACCTTTAGCTCAAAACCTTATATTATGAGTAAGTTGTGTAACAAAACAGACTCTCTTCCTGTGTGAAAACATCACGGAGAAGTCTTTTATAGTCATATGTATGTGGGCCAGTGAATCTACATAATTCTGTCTTCCAAGGCCCTTTTTCTGACCTCACACCAAAGCTGCTGTGTATGAAGTACTCTTCCACATGCATGAGGTAAAAGGGCTCCACAGAGCCCTCATGTCTCTGCCACTTTTTCCCAGAATGGAGGAACCACCAGGCTCTGGAGCTGGTGAGAGATTTGTTTCTCTCTTCTGGGTGGTAGAATTTGGGAAGATTTGGTGAGAAGCAACCTTTTGTGAGATTGCATCCACACAAACCACTGGCTTTCAAGCGAGTGGGAGGTCTGCTATCTAAACTTGGGAGGAAGAGATAAGTCACTGCCTCAAATTAACTTTAAACCTAGAGATTTAGGGCTACATTGTTCAGGATTGAGTCCATTTCCCCCACAGAAAGAGATCTGGGGGTTTGGGTTGGTAGCAAGTTGAATATGAGTCAACAGTGTGCCCTGGCAGCCAAGAGGGCCAACCATGTCCTGGAGTGCATCAATACAGCATAGCTAGCTGATTGAGGGAGGTGATTTTCCTACTCTACACTGCACTGGTGCAGGCCCACCTCGAGTATTGTGTGTAGTTTTGGGTGCCTCAATATAAGAAGGACATCAAACTATTAGAGTGTGTCCAGAGGAGAGCAACCAAGATGGTAAAAGGTCTTGAGGGCAAGACTTGCCGAGGAGTGGTTGAGGTCATTTGGCTTGTTCAGCTTGAAGAAAAGAAGGGTGAGGAGTGACTTCATCCCAATCTACAACTTTCTCAAGTAGGGCAGCAGAGGGGGAGGTGCTGATATCTGTTCTCCAGTGACCAGCAATAGGACAATAGGAAATGGCATGAAGCTGTGTCAGGTGAAGTTCAGATTGGACATTAGGAAAAGGTTCTTCACTGAGAGGGTGGTTGGACATTGGAACAGGTTCCCCAGGGAAGTGGTCAAGGCACTAAACCTGTCAGAGTTCAAGGACTGTCTGGACAATGCTCTTAGTCATATGGTTTAGTGTTAGGTAGACCTGTTGTTGTGGTGTAGCCCTGACTGGCAACTAAGCACCACATTGCTGCTCGCTCACCCTCCCTTACCCCAGTGGGATGGTGGAGAGAATTGGAAGAGCAAAAGTAAGAAAACAGTTTAATAATTGAAATATAAATAATAATATAAACAATGATAATAATAATGTTAATAATAATAATAATATGGTAATGAAAAATAAAAAAAAAAAAAAAGGCACAAAGAGAGAGACAAAAACTGAGGAAAAACAAGTGATGCAACTGCTCACCATCCACCAACAGATGCCCAGCCCATCCTGAGCAGTGATCGCTGCCCCCTGTCCAACTTCCCTGTTTATATACTGAGCATGATGTCATATGGTATAGAATAGCTCTTTGGCCAGTTTGGGTCAGCTGTCCTGGCTGTGCCCCCTTCTCCTGTAAACAAAAACTAAAATAAAACCGAAGAATGGCATAAGGAAACCTAGTATGATAAAGATATGGAGAACAAATCGGTCACCCAAAATTTCTTCTGAAAAGTCTTGTGTATGGCTTGTAGGAAAAGTTCCTTTTGTCATGAAAATGGAAAGCAAGCTAAACATAAAATTAGTGCACATCTTACTGTTGCTGTGCTGTTTTCTCATTGACTCAGGTCCTTGCGCACATGGTTCCAGCTGAGCTATAGAGAAGAAAAGAGAAATGTGTAGAACGGACAGCAAATATCACCAAATCATTTGAAATTCATGATGCTTGTTACTGATGCATGGTGAATAGGTACATGACTGAAGACTGACACAGTATCATTGATAATGTACAATTGTAGAGGGGGGGCGAGGTAGGCTGGGTTGTGTGGAGAGTGTTAGGTATTGTTGAGGGCAACGGGCTATGTGGAGATTCAGTGTGACCAAACCATATGTGGTAAAGACAGGATTGCTTTCCTGTAGAAATATTGCTCTATTTGACTCATATAGCCAAATCTTAGGTTATATGCTCTAGAGTAGTAATCTAATCATTTGGAAATACAGGTTTGTGTGTGTGAGTCACTGTTTTACATGTGGAGCTCAGTCTTGTGTTTTCTACCATGGAGGATTTGCCTTACAGGTTTTATGTGTTTTTTTCTCTCATCTTTCAGATTTATCAGAGATTATTGTCATGCACAAGAACAACAAAAAAGAAACTTGCCATTGCAGAATGAAATTACATTTTTCAAAAATAAATTGTATATGCATGATTTGCAAAAGAAGCTGAGAATGGGCACTGCCTGAAGTGTGAATAAGAATCCTTGTACTCTAATTTCAGCATAGTCACTGAAATTTTATTAAGCTTTGGGTGCTGCGTGTCACATTTGGCTTCAAGGAAAAAAACATATATGAGTTTGTCCCTTCTGTTTGTCCAGAGGTCCTTTTTTTATTTTGCTTTTTCTTCATGTCAAGGCTGTATATATTCTTACATTATTCTCTATTTTCTTTTCTGAAACCTTCTTCTTAAAGCACAATATTAAAGAACCCATTTAGTGTCTACCACTGTTTCACACTGAATAACAGGAAAATACTAATGACTGAATCTCAAAAAACCTACAATAGGAGGCCTTTTGAAATCTAAACCTCCGCATTTTCATTCCAGCCAGAGATGATGAAAAGAGATTGCCTCTCTTAATAATCTGGAGGAAAAAGGAGAGGTAGGAGGTTTTCAGAACATAAATGACAGCACCTTTACAGTGATTCAAAATACTTTGCCTATAGAGGATTTTCAGTAGGCAAAAGCATAAGGCCAAACTTGGACTTGTGTATTTAACCAGGCAGAATTCATAAAAACTGTCATTTAAGTGAATGCTGGCAATAAAGTTTGTGAGAGAGAAAAGAATCGCAAAACAATCCATCTTTAAATCTGTTTTAGAGGATATCATGAGCTGAAGTGTACATAGTCTCTAGAAAATACAAATTCAGAAAATTTATATTTATATAAATTCAGAAATTCCTGCAGAATGAAATTTAATCAGTGGGGTTTTTATACCAGAACTAGAATTTTAGCCAGTCCTCAACTTTTCTTAGATGAAGAAATTATTTTGTTATTATTTTTAAAGTATTTATACCATGCTTAAGATACTGATGGTTTTCCTCCATAGTTTCAAAGGTATGTTTTGTGTTTTAAAATTTGCTTGATTTATCAGGGATTGTATCTAGGCTGCAGTTTGTTCTGTAATAGCTTCCTCCTTTTATTCAATTTTTTTAAACTTCAAACAGAAAATATGTCAATAAGTCAGTTATGTTGCTAGTGATTTCTAGGAGTTGAGATATGGCTTCAGTAATGATGATCCTTTTCACTGGTGGAATTAGTAAGAAGAGAGTTAAAGTTAAATTAAATGAAAAATAATAAAATATTCATCGAGGGGAAACAACTGCATGTGATTAGTAATTATTCTTTCTAGGA
This sequence comes from Egretta garzetta, assembly GCF_000687185.1. Taxonomy (NCBI): domain Eukaryota; kingdom Metazoa; phylum Chordata; class Aves; order Pelecaniformes; family Ardeidae; genus Egretta; species Egretta garzetta. The sequence goes on from NW_009258268.1 coordinate 2,034,102, forward strand.
TTATAGAAAATTGTAATTACAAAAAAAAAAAAAAAAAAAGAAAAAGAAGCTTTACTGGTTTATAACAATGAATGATCTTATCCAGAGTCTCTAATGTGATAATTTAATTTATGATGAGTAAAGGTTTGTTAAAAATGTTTAAAAAAAGGCCATATCCTTTTTTTTCCTATGGATGTGTAGTTAGTATGCACATGCTGAAAGCTGGTCAGATGTATTTTAGGTTAGTCAGTAATTTTCCTGTTAGAAAGATATTGAAGATATTAACATCTGCCAAACCATAAAGACTTGTATTTCTGATGAATCTTGTGTTGGTATTCCAGAGCTTGTTGCTCCTTGGTCCCTTTTCCAAGTCAATCCTTTGCAAGAAAATGAGTATGTAAAAATCAAAATCAGGTACATTGAAAAAAGCACAACTCACACACTGATCTCAGTTAGATGAGCTGCTCTGCTTCCAGGAGTCCTGCTTATGTTAGCTGGCACAAATATGCTTCTCTTTTTAATTATAAAAATTATCAAGAATAGAAGCCAGATTCAAAAGCTTTCTTCAGGTACAACACAGTCTCACTGTGCAGCAAATGTTCATGTCTCATCTCCTTAGATCAAGATCCATTTTTGTCTCCTGCCTAATACTGTTGTATGGCTCTTCATTGCTGTCCCCAGGTAGAACAGCCTGTCAGTCAGCTGGAAGTGCCCACTGCATTGATAATAGTATGCTGATTTATAATCCTTGTAATATGAGTTCTAAAAGAAATGTGCACAGAGCTTTTCAGTTGAAAGTACGTTTAGTAGTATTTATATTGAATGTATTACAGTTTAAAATCCCACACATCAGTGTTTTATGAGTTAGGCATTGGTTTACATGCTTCCAATGGCTTTTTTTTTAATTAAACTGATTCTTAATATTACTGGGATGAAGAGTAAGCTAAGAAACGGGTAGCTATACAGCTGCAACATCTTATCTCTCTTAATGCAACTTTAGACTTGATTCATAATGCAGTTGATTCCACAGAGTCTCAAATGAAACTTTCATTTTCAGTATAAATGTGCCTAACCAGTGTTAGGCAAGTGTTAGTGGTGTGAATTATATTAATCTTGGATTTATAATCTCTCTGAACCTATCCCTGAAAAATCATCTGGCTTTTTGTAGGGAATATCTTAGAAACTTTAGAAGACTTACTCAGTCATTAAGTCCTCATCACATGCACACATTTAATAGGAATTTTTTGTTGCTAATCTCAGCTCAGCAGACTTAGTCCTTCCTTTGTTGCCACTATAATTTATGTGTAATCATAATTTGACAACCTTAGTCTAATACTGCACTCTGTCCTCTAAGGAAGTTTAATACCTTCTGCTCTGTACACTTATAACATTTATCACTTGAACAATGTATATGACCCTGTTCAATTACCCACAAATGTTTGCAAGGTGTTGCTTCAGTACAACCAGGTTCCCAACGCTGTATTTCAGTGCTGGTTTGTAGCTGTTGATTCAAATCAAATTAATTTTTCAAGGAATTTGTTATTTCAATGGGTTTTCTTATCTTGCTTCCTGATGATATGCTACCAACAATAAGTGAAAGAGGAGTGTATACCAATTGCCATGCCTTTTCAAATGTACAAAGCCGATGTAAATGTTTTATATCTCTCAGGGAAGTGCAGCTAGGATGTGTCCTGAGACACACAGCAAGATATTTCTGACTACCAGATGGGCATTAGCGTTATGCATTCTTTGCCATTTCCCACCTCTTCTGTTGTGGGCTGTGGTCCCTGGCTAGCAGCCAAACGCCCACCCAGCTGCTCGCTCACTCATTTCCCCTCCTCAGTGGGACAGGGAAAGCAAAGAGGATGAAAAATCTCATAGGCTGAGAAAGTTGAGGAGATAGATTACCAATTACTGTTGTGGGCAAGACAGACTTGACCTTGGGGAAATTAAATTCATTGGAAATTAAAATAGATTTGGGTATTGAGAAACAAAAAGACAAAACCCCAAAATCTTTCCTCCCCCCTCTGCCCAGCTGAACTCAGACTCCTGCAACCCCAGCCCAAGTGGCACAGGGAGGATGAGGTGGGTTAGCATCAGTCCACAGTAGTTCTCACACTGTTGCCCTGGTCCAGCATGGGCTCCCCGTGGGCTGCAGTGTAAATACCTGCTCCAGCTCCTGCTGTTCTTCCTCCTCCTTTCCTGACCTTGCTGTTATTTCTCACTGCTTTTGTTCCCTTCTCAGGCCTCTGTGAGAAGTTTTTTCTCTTTTCTTAAAAACGCTTTCCCAGAGGTGCTGCCACCTTGGCTGCGGGGCTCCGCCGTGCCCTGGGGTGGGTGGATTGGAGCCATCTGGAACTGGCCATGTCTGGCATAGGGCATCCCCCGCCTCTCCTCACAGAGGCCTCCCTGCAATCCCTCACTGCCAGCACCTGGGCATCTGCATTGAATACAGCCATCATTGATAAATAGCAATGATCGTAACCGTTTTGTGAGGTTTAACTATGAAGGGAATACTGATTCCTGATTAAGTTTGGTCAGTGCTGCCCTGTTAATGCAATCTAAGGACAACTCTCACTTCTGGTTGCTTGTACAGAGCAGGGTGGCTGACTGCCCCTGCTCCCAGTGTCTGTCTTCTACAGCAAGAAACCCACACAGTCAGGCCCTCGCACCCCATCGGTTCCCAATAACAACAACTTCTGCTCTAGCTGGACAAACTTCATGTGATATTTTGGGGAACTGTTGGGTCATCTGCTTTGCTGCGGTTTCTAGAAAGGGGATCTGATTGGGAAGTTACCATTTATTGTCACGTTCTGGTGTGCTTTCCCTAAGCAGCTGTTACTGACTGTGTTTGCAGACAAGATGCTGGGTTTGGTGTACCTTTGGTCTGTACCAGTATGGTCAAATGCTCAAGTATACTTTTTACAATTTATTTGTTACCCATCTGAGCTTTCTTA
>NW_009258268.1:2037332-2068132 GCF_000687185.1 Egretta garzetta
GGAATGGAGCTCTGTGATAAATAGCTTGGGAAATATCAGGAGACTTCTGGAGCATTCACATCTTTATGTAACACTATGTTGAGTAAATATTTTTCTCAGTGGAAGATTGGTTGTAAAGCCACTGGGCATTGCTAAGCCTGGGGGAGCTATTAAAAAAATGTATAACGTAGAACTACTGGCAATGCTGGAATGGCCAAGTAGCTTACACAGATCGTAGTGATTTTTTAAGCATTGCTAAATCATCTTCCGTGTGTGACTAAGCTGACACATAGTATTTCAGTCAAATTGCTGGAGGCGTATGGTACTACTCCGCAGGAACAGCTGGGAGGAATCCGGCCCACCCTGGCATGCAGTATGGTTCTCCCACATTAAACCGCACATCTCGCTTGTCCAACCCTGTAGTCTACCTCCATTTGCCATAGCCTGGAGCTGCAGGTGGTATGTGCTTGGAAGGGGGTGTGAGTGGTGAGGTGTGCCGCACAGGCGTTGTGCAGAATGGCTTTGTGAAAGGAGGAGGTAATCAAACCTCATACAGGCTTCTCATTTTGTCTTAATTTCTTCCATAGATCTATATACAGTAACAGCATAAGATAATACAGAAGTCTGTAATAAAGAACATGATATAGTTGAGATAGGATAGGAACAGAGCAGTAGTTTAGTATGTATCAATAGCTGTTACAGGTAGTTTATGTCATCTTAGCATTTGTTAGGCTAAGCAGTAAGATCAATCAATAAATGAGTGGTGCAGAGCGGACTTGATTGGCCTATCAGCCAATAAACATACTTTACACCTTCTTTAGGTTTAAGATATGTGTTTACATTATTTATATCAAGTTTATTATTAATTAAATTAAAATATCTTATTAAGGTGGGTTTTTTTTTAAAAAAAAGCAGTAAAACACTGAAATAGTAATTACAGTTTTCTGCCCATAAACCTGAGCTCAGGCAGAGACCCTAGTATGTCTTAAATATTGGCTGTTGTACATAGCTAAGCTAGGTAAGATTTCTGCCTTAAAAAGCCTTTCTTATTTTTTACATTTGTTATTCATTTCATTCTGTACCTATTTTTTTAATCACTTGCATGTGTTTCATAGCACAGTAGTACATGAATTTGCCATGTATCTACATTCCTTTACCTTTATGTGGTCATTATATTTCATGATTGATTAAGTAATTTTTTAAAGCATAGTGTCTTTGGAGATATTTTCTTCAACTTTTATGATTTTTCTGCTAATATCTGGAAGTCAGTGTTGCCCTGTTGATTAGCTCAAATACTGAATAGATCCTGTAAGTATACCTTTAAGTATACATACACACTAAAATACGTTCAAAAAGTAGGAGGAAAGAGAGAAAGTGCATGAGAAAGAGACTGAAGGAAAGGGAACGCTGCACAGGAGAAGTATGGTTCATGGCTGAAAACAAAGTGACAATTAAATCTGCCAACCATAGGTTTCCCTAAAGCTAGCCTGTGATGACTGTTCTCAAGATTTTAATTTTTATTTTAATACTTGTCAATAGTTTTTATGGCAACTCATTAAAGTTTGTTAAACAAATATTAAAAGATGCTGAAGAGGAATACTGTTTGAAAACAATTGGCAGGCAAGAAGATCTTGGGAAGAATGATTTTAGGATTGCATGTGCATTTTGGGTGGCCATCACTTAATATTTTTTTGCAAATTTAAAATTTCTATATTAATTAAAAGTTAAATATAGAGCAATAAAGCGTGCAGTCCTTATGAAAGAAGTGTATATTGAGCATATAGAAATGCCTTCCAGTTTGCGGATTCTTTCAGAGAAATTATTTGATTAAGAAGTTTTGACCATATCTTCAATTGCAAATGCTCCTGGACCAATGTATATCCTTCACAAAACTGGGACCCAGCTAGAGGTCTGTTTGAAATCTACCCAAGTATATTTCCTTCAATTCATTTCCTTGCTTGACATCTTCAAAACAAAAATGTCATCAGTCTTTGTGCCAGAGGAATAAGGAGATATTAGGGTCTTTCATCATCTTCCTGAGGCATCTGAAATAAGAGCCCAGTTGTCCTAAGCTGGTGAGAGCCTTAGGGGAGTGAAGACAGACAGACATTTTGAGTAGATGATTTATGCCCCGTTACACTTTGCTTGCTTTTGGCTCAGTCCTGCACCTAAGTTAGGTGAAGTGAATACGGACTAAAGAAACCAGCTACCAGCTGATGAGATGGAGGAAGCTACCTTCTCCTGTCTCTCAGGTGTCTGCAGCTGGACCAGCAGATGAATTGAAACAGGAGCCAGCCACATCACTTTCTCATTTAGAGATTTCCTGGATCCTGAGGATATTCTTCTTCGCTGTATTCAACAGTGTTTGCTGCTTTGTAGTTTTGTGTAAGACTCAAGTACAGTGAGACATTTCCTTTCGATATTTTGGTAGTTTTGCACCGTACTTTCAAACTCTAATGTGTTAGGGGCAAGAGTGAAACTAAAGAAGTGGGATACCAAGAACCAATATATCACTAGCAGGGCTAAATCTCTCATCCATAAAGGTCTTTTCAGCCAGCTCCTGGCTTAAATCAACCTAGTGTGATAAAATATTTCTCAAATTTTAATTACTTTGTATTTCTACTAATTTAATTGTTGATTTAGTTTGCCCATTAATGCCAGTCTGAATGTGTGGCTGTTACTCTGTCATTTCAGGGTCATGTCTTGCAGCTTCGTGTGGACTATTTGTAGAAGGTAGTTTAAACTAGGAGGCTGGACTTGAGGCACTGAAGTACATAAGTGCATGCATCTGCTGATAGCAAATGGCCAGATTGCAGGCACAGTATCATCCAAAACTGCTGCAGCAACATTCATCAGAGTTTAACTCTTACTTATGTAAGTAAATTGGAATTCAAGTTTGAATTGTGGCACAAAAAAGAATTTTGCCAGTTACTTGTCTCAAGAATTTGGAAAATCTTTGCTTCTCCCCTTATATTAAAAAAAAAAGTACTAAATAACTCCTAAGACTGGAAAGAATTGCTGTATGGTGAAGGAAGGCACTATTCTGTGTTTCTCTGCAGACTTCTGTGTGCCTGAGGTCTCTTTCTGTCTTCAGTTGTATAGAGGAAGTCAGAAATAAATTACATTAGTAAGGCTCTGTAGGCATGAAAACAACAAGAGATCAGAACCATACTAGTTTTTTTTTTAAACTGTGCCTTCTCTTTATAGCTGAAGGTCAGCAGGTACTCACTTTATCTACACATCATGTGATTCATTAACCACAGCTATAGTTGAATAAGCAATGGCCAGTGTCTTTATACAATCAAGTGTGACATCCATCCAAAGAAGTACTTGAATCAGTCATTATTGATTTTACATAATATCATGTCGTTTCTCTTCAGGAACACTACTAAAATCACAGTGGCAGGTTTCAGAAATAATATATACACTTAGCACACTTGCTGCTGACTTTGCCAATGTCTGATTAAAGTCACTGCCGAGCTTTACTTTTAGTAATGACTTCTGATTGCAGTATCTTGCCACAAGCTACACCAAATGAACACGAAAATCGTTGGCCAACTTGTCAGGTTCTGTATGACGCTTGCTAATCTCAGTGTTGAAATCTCTGGGACAATGAGTGAAATTGGATTTTCACCCATCCCATCTGGTAAACAGAAAAAAAAAAGACTAGAAAATACTGTAACTTTTATCCAACAGTCAAGTATGTCTGTTTGGTTCGGTATTAAATATAAATCCCTTTTGTGCGCCACGGACCTTTGAAATTTCATTTGTGAACACTTAATTGCTTTCTTCTCCTTATTACTAGCAGCTGCACTTTATATCCTTTTATTTTAGTGAATTATACCTCATGCCAAGGAGGCAACTGTTTGCAGGAGATAAAGTGTAGAGGCACAAACATTCAGGTCACTGAATCTCTTGTGCATGAAAAACTTCCTTTTCTATCCCTCTATTTTTAGATACTTTTAATATATTTTAAAGCAGGCAAGATATGCGAGCAAAAATGGAAACAAGCAAGCAAACAAACAAAACCCTGAAACATAGTTCTGATGAATACAGCTGAAGAGTCTAGTAAGTCAAAGTGTGATTCCAAAGAAAATTGAGCTCTGCATTTTAAAAAGCTACTTCTTTTCCTACGGCAAATAGAAGCTGTGTATTGAAACATTTACAAGAAGTGCTGCGAGCTTATTTTAGTCTACAAATGATCATTCTTTCTTGGTTTATTTTCTGTCAGTATGACTTACAGGAAATGAATTTTGTGATTATTTTATTACTGGTATACTTGTGCACTTCTCTGAAGTACCGAATGATCTTTCAATTAGTCATAAAAATAAGCTCAGGGCTAAAAAGTGGAACATACATTTCTGGGCACAAACATTTTGTTTGTGTGCACAAATCTTTAGTTTTAACTGTGAAATTGGGGTAGGGGATTGTTAGTTTTCATTTGTTGGAGTGCAGAAAACCACTAACTTTTTTCCTTTCAAACATTTGCCTTTTTTTGGTCTTCTGTTTAAGCATTTAAGCCAAGCTTCAATGTGGGCTTGGTACTTTTGGTATTGGGGAAAATCCGTACATTACATCCTTCTCATTAATCACTGCACTTACAAAATGACAAAATAAATCAGATCCTTAGAGACTTTAAACCATATGAGATATTTATCATTTGTTGCATGGAATGAATGCACTGATACCCTGTCTCCTCCAGTGAGGGAGGTAGGGTGAAAGGGAAAGGAGGCTTGTAATAATTTCCTACTGTGTTCATTTAACTTTATGATGGTTCCTCTCAGGAGACCATAATGAAAAGATAAGAGACTAATGATCCATAAATTTAACAGAACCCAGATTGAACAATCTTTCAGTCTGACAAAATTAATTAACATTAAAACACATTTTCTTGAGATATTCCTCCAAATGAGTGTGTATGTGTGTGTGCGAGAAATCAAGCCCCAAGATACGAACATTCCTTAACTTTTTGAGAAGTTCATTTTTAGACTGCAAATTTAACCTTCCAAATCTGACACATTTCTGCTTTCACAGTCTAAATTTGGTATTTTTCATTTGTATTCATGCTTTGTTTTTCAAAAAGTACATCTGTCACTGATCATACTTGATCTTTTGCTTGTATGTACTGTCACAACTACTTATTTAAGTGACAAAACTAAGGCTTTTCTTTAATGATTCTTTTTATTCTGATTACCTTTCTAGCAGAAACATAACCAAGGTCTTGTATTTACTAGAAACCTAAACCAGTCTGTAACTCATAAATCCTACATCAAGTCCCAACCCTGTACAGACGACTTCAATCCACGTATGGACCATTTTGTTAAGTTGAGTTGAATGGCCTTGTCACCTACTATCTCAATGAGTCTGTCATTTCATAGTGTGGACACCCTCACTAGTGAGTATGTGAGCATGCAGAGTTAAGTCCTCTGTAAAATTGTCTGTAAAGAAGATTAAATTTCCTGTTACTGACACATAGCATCATGGGTAGGCCAGCTGAAAGTACCAGAGTTGCACCATTAAGATTGAGCTTGACAAGTACTTATGCATTAGTCTGCCCACAGATACAGACTCACCCTATTTTATTATGATGCGTGCATCTACATAAAACCAGTGTAACTATTAGGAACACTTCCTAAGATTATACCAATGCCTGTGTACAACACCACAACTTGTTGTTGTCCTGCAAGTAATCATACCCATATTAACTTAGATACTTCTGATAGTAATAAATTCTCAGGGTCTTGTGCTTTAGGTTTGGGCATATACTAGCTGAACTGAGTCTTGACTCATTGACAGGTGGTATGTTCATACTTGCCTAGCTATACTCAAGCTCTTTTATGTGCCTGTGCATGCTGAAGGCAGATTTCTGATGGCAGTACAGAATAGATCTGTGTTCCTTTTTAGTCATGGTTTTGGAAGTTTTTTGCATCTTTTTCTCCATAGCAGAAAAAGTCGAACAAGTATTGTAAAAGTTATGATTTATACACGACAAATACAAATCTCACAGATAGGAATTGTGTAGCAATAGAGGTAACTGACTTACTCATGCTAACTTCATGAATCAATAGGATAGTTATACATATGTTGTACAGTCCTCTGACTTTTTTTTTTGTTTCTTTTTTTTTTCTTTACCTACTGTGCTGCTTTGCAGAAAACACATGAAATTCCAGTTCTGTCCTTGCTTTCCTGCCTTCTTTTGCTCAGTTTCCAAGAGGTAGTTTCTTTCAGAAAGAAGTGGTTCTTTTTTTTGCTGTGTAAATTCATAGTATCTTATCAATATTTTGCTTATTCTCCCATCACTTTTTAATGTGACAGCACTCCATATATATGCTGGAAGCAGTGCTCTTCATAATCATCCCCTCTTCAGTAAAAGTCATTAAGTCAACATTGTCAAATTTTACCTTGATTACAAATATACACATTTTCCATGCTGTTAATATAAAATAAATGCCATGTATTTTTATTTGCAGCTCTAGTCAAAGTGGTTGATATTAAGGAACCATTAAGGAAACCTGAGTCCCAGATCATTATTCATTCAACAGTCAAAAAACCCCATCTGTGCATTAGATGCTATTAGCACATGTAGAATGCCAGATATAATGATCCCATTAAATCAGATTTGATTAATAGTTTATAAAGACTGAATTTATGTTATTTTTGGAAATGCAGTATATATTATCGTTTTGCATTACTTTTTTGGAAATACTGATTCAGTGAAGAACAGCCCAAAGGCCTTTCCTTGGCTGGTATATAGTGTTCCATCAATTCTGATCTGCTTCCACCTAGACCAGGAAGGTAGAAGGTCATTAGACGGAGAAGACTGTATTTCTCCCAGCTAGCATGTACAGCAATACGTTTTTATTACCCAGCCCTACATTAACTGTTCTGTGTCCTTAGAAGTTCCTCAGGGATTCAGCAGAAGTTTCTACTTCCTCTATATGGCTGTCAAAAAAGAATGTAATTATGTTTATAGTTTTAGGGGTGCTGTATTAATTAGGGTAATTGTGGACTTGCTTTCATTCCACTTGTAGGAGTGGAATGAAAGAAATTCATTGCAAATGGACTTAGTCCAATGGGGTTTTTTGTTTTGCTGCTGCGCCTGCAGCATCTGAGACACCATCTGTGTCAGGATCTTCGGTTTTCCTTTGTTCCCACAGAATTCCCTAACCTGAAGCTCTTGTTTATGATAAGCAGTTATATTTCCAGGGCCACCAAGAATGAATGAATAATATCCTGATTTTTCTCTGAGCTAAAACTGACTTTGTGGTTACTGACCTAGCAATTCACTCGGTGACTTTCCAAGGCACCTTGGTTGAGATGAGTTGCATAGAAGAGGTAAAGGTTCTGTGCCTGGTTTTTCTCTGCCAGCCTTGGCCAGTGTTACATCCTCTGTTGCTCTAGCTACACAGGAGACAACATCTTAAAGCCTTATCTTCATTGTCATATCAGACTTACTAAGTCAAAGGTTCACTGAAACCAATTAAACTTCTAACATTCAGAGCAATTCTGGGCTTCATTTGTAAGATTTATGTTAAGTGTTTCTTCCAGTTAGGACTGAAATTCCAGGACTTCAAATGTAATTATTTTGGTGGGTTGTATAAAGAAAAATAAATATTTTTAAAATTAGCAGGAAGCTTACAAGCAGGTGAAAATCAGTTGTTTATTAGTTGTTTGTAAAAATCAGTAGAATGTATATATACTTTTCTTAAAATTATTTGTTTCATGATGCGACTAGCAAATATTCTGGTTTGGGTTTTTGAAGAAGTGACGGTGTTCTTACTTGTTTTGGTGTTTTTGTTGATTTATTTTGCTTTGCCCTGAAGGCTATGATTACTGATATATATTGTAATACTTACAAATGGCAGATGCATATAGTAGGCCTTGTTAATTAATATTCTGGGATAGTTAATGAGAGACAGAAAAATTATGTTCTGTAGTTCAAAGTTCTGTGTTACACTGACAGTTGTCTACTTTTAATGAATAGTGTTAGAAATTGAATACACAATCATATGAATGGCCATTTGTGTGTGTGTGTGTGTACTTATTACATGTGCGTGCATGCATGTGTGAGGAGCGTGCATAGCTTTAAGCTCTCTCTAGAGCAAGGATAATATAGTAACAGTTTATTTCACGGACTGGTCTGAAGGATTAGCATTATCAAAGAACTCAGCTCTTCAAATCACAATGGGGAACTTTTTTTTCCCTAGCTGTAGAAGGAATTGTAATCCTTGAATTTGGGAAATTATAGTTAATCTATATTCTGTTCCTTCAAAAGAAATCTTGATCTTTACCTTCAAGCTTAAACAACACACAAAGATTATCTCTTTTCTCATTTTAGATGAGCTTCAACCTTAAACACCTCAAGATATCTCTGTGGGTTTTTTTTGAATTCTAACTTCCTCTCCAAGTGTTGAAAACCCTTGTATTCCAATGGACACCACATTTTTGTATCATACCCTGAAAATGCTTTTCCTTGTCTAGCTGTCTGCTACAGCTTGTTATTTGCCTGAAAGAAGCTGCTGCTAAGAACTGATGCAAATTTAAACGAAGATGCAGTTTATACAAACAGTGGATGGACACTCTTGTCAAGGGGAAAGATCGACTGTTTCAGCAGGCAACACGCCCCTGACTGTTTTAAGCACAGGCCCTTCAGGAGAACTCTTAGTTTTGCTCACTGAACCACAAAATTAAAGTGCCATGGAAGAAATCCAGACATGCAACAATGCCAAAATACGTATCACACTATACTGAAAAGCTTCAGAATTACTGTATTTACACAAGGGTATTACAGACAGAATAAATGAAAATTTTATGGTCTAAGAAAAGAAACACAATTTTAGTTAACTAGCATTTTTCTACTGCTCTAAAGCTTTTAATGGGAGCAGAGGGAATTTGCACTCAGTGAAGTAGATCAGTGAAATGATAATTTGTCTTTGAATGGAGTACTTTTAGCCCATTAATTTCTGCCATTATGGTGTGAGATAAGATGTAAGCCAGTGACTAACTGAAAATTAAGGACCCCAAAAAGAGGCAACGAAACAAAAGAATAGCTTATGCAGTATTATACAAAGCGTATGCTAAAATTAATTTTTACTCAACCTTTTATTGTAGCCACTTTTAACCTCAATTCTTTATGCACTTAATCATGCCCGATTCTGCTATATTTAAATATATTCGTTTTATTCATTAGATCTCTTTTTAAGGATATTTGATTAAAATCCTTTCTTGTTGCAGTTAAGAGGAGAAAAAGGGCATTGTAGTGGAGATATGCCTTAGGTGAATGTATGGCATTGAAAGCCTGCCTTCCTGATATGCTGGAAATGAAGGAATCATTTAGTGTATTACAGAAGAAGCATGACACAATACTTTAGCTTGTGTTATTTGCAAAATTAACCTGGCATTGTATACTGACTGCTACTATCCTTTTTCAAAGAAGTGTAATCACTGCAATGTTTTGAAAGTACATTTCAGGGTAACACAAAAAGAGGAAAGGATCATAGACATACGTTGTCAGAAAGAATCTCCAGAGTTCAAGGCATTTCATTCAATCCATTGCACTGAAGCTGGATCATGTAAAACTACCATATGCTTGTCTAATCTGTTCTTAAAAACAGTGAAGAATTGTTCATCACATCCTTGGGTAGCCTGCTGAAGTGCCTCATTACTCTTCATTAGAACATTTTTACTGCTCTAAACCTAAAGTCTTCACTGATTTCTTCTTCTCTTTCCCCCTCTATATGTGAAGAACTAATGTTCATCTCCCTTTTTATAACTGCTTTTTAAGTAATGGAAGACAATTGTTTTCTAATAGCCATCCCATTCTTTTTTTTGGACTAAATGCATCTTCTACTTTTTCTCCTAAGTCATCTTTTCTAAACCCCTTTGCAGCTCCATATTTTCTCTGGTTCTTCTCTCTGGACTCTGCAGCTTTCTGGCCTTATTCTTAAGAGGAAGGTATCCAAAATGAGCCTAAATCCCCCACATACTACCCGTAAACAGGGCAAAGATAGCTACCTCTCTTTTCCTGTGTAGGACCTAGTACACATCCTGAAGTGAGATCTGTGTTTACAACAGCACTGCCTTATGAATTTGTAGTATGCCTCTAATATTTTTATGTCCTTAATATATTTTGTGCCTGGCTGATTTTTCCCCACTGGGAATGATGCATTCAGTTGTGTTGTGGCTGTTACCCTCCTTGAGTACTTTCTGCTAGTCTTTTTGAATTTGTCTTGTTGACCAGTCTTGTTAAGACTGTCCAGCTAAAATTGCTCAGTAGTTATGTTTTCAAAAAGCAAGAGCTATGCTTTACTAATCCTTTGGAGATAGCAAGAAAACCTGTTCATCTGAGAAGCTGAGCAAACTCAGTCTGAGGTCTTGAAGGTCCATCCTGGATTCTTGCCACAATTCCACCTGAAGATTGTCATTGTGTTACTTCTTTCCATAGTCTGGCAGACCAAAACTCTGCATAAGGACTCCAGGTTTTGCTAAAATGGAAACATTGGGAAAAAGAAAATACTGTAGAATAAATAAGGTTTCTCATTTCTATGTTTTTCAGTTTCCTTCAGGTTTGTTCTCCACTGTCACCCACAAAATTCATTCTTAAAGAGTGACCATTCTCCATGGATGCTCTGGGCAGAATTTCCATCTGCTCTCCAGATCTTCCCACTGAGATTGTTAAATTAGCTAAAATACATTGTAGCATCATCTCCCTCCTCACATTGCAAGCAGATTAGATTTAATGTTCACTGGCAGAAAAGGTGATGGCAGATTTAAGTTCAAGGCAGAACTGAGTACCAGGAGCCATATGGCTGTGCAAGTGGACCACTTCTATCAGGAAAATGCACATTGCTTGCATGCAGTGAGAAGGCAAAACAGAAACAAGAGGCTTTCCTGTCCTCTCCTCAGCCATTCACTCCTTCCTCTGCTGGAGCTGCCTGTTGCTCCAGTTTTGCATACTGATGAGCTCACTGTGTGTGTCTCTACCTTGTGAAAGAGAGGGCATAAACTTCTAGAAGAGACTGAAGCTTAAGCAGGAGCAGTAAAGCTGTTCAAAATTGATAATAAAAAAGATAAATGTATGATCACTTGTTGAAATGATAATCAGGAAATATTATTAGCACTAATGTTTATTATCACTAAAGCTGAGTCGAATCAGCTTTTAAATCTATAAATTTATGTTTCAATAATTTTCTGAATCTGCACTATGTTTTAGTTGTTGGGAATCTCCCAGGGATTCCCAAGCTAAAAATATATCTAAGGGGCCGAAAGCTGATGTGGAAACAGTACTGCTGCAAGGAACATAAAACACTTAGATTTGTAGAGTTTGTGGAGTGAAATCCAGAGCAGACTTTTCAGCAAAAATGTGCATGTGCAGTTACAATCTGACTTGTATCACTGTATGCCAGGAAGCTGAAGCCATAATATGGGTTTTATAAGAAAAGCCATTTGTGCACGGGATCAACTTTAAATGAATCATTTGTTTCTTCTGAAAAAGAAACAGAATGATTATGAAATCATTAATACAATCTTGGAAAAGGGTTTATTTTGGTTTGGTTTTTTTTTTTAATTCTCTCCAATAGTTAGTAAATATGCTCATGAGGTATAATTTCCAGAAAAGCAACTGAAAGGAGACTAGAAAAGAGAAAGACTTGAAAGACCTTTTCCTTTCACAGCAGTAAAACCAGTAACAATATGCCAAATTCAGAAATCTTCTATGCGAAGTTTTCAGACACTGGGGAATCTCTGATGTCACTTAGACTAATAAGGTATGCATTACAACTACTTTTCCCTAAAAATAACTGCTAATTTCATTTTCATTGTACACCTATAATTAAAAAATCTTTAAAAAGTGAACGGCTCCTAGGGAAAGCAATTGGAGGGAATCTTATGCTTTTTTGTAAGAAAAGAGCATTAACCTTATTAAATGCTTTACACTGATTTCAAAGCACTTTACAAAATATCCTGCTATTAGGTTAATTCTTATATTCAGTATTAATTTGCTGGCAATTATAACCCTCTGGAAAAAGCAGTACGGGGAGAGAACCCAGGCAAGGACATTATACTGCAGAATCTTGTGTTGTAAGGGAGAAAGTAGTGTGGCTTATTTTTGGTGGTGGTAGTGTATAATGTTTACCCACAGTTACATTAAAACAAAAAGACAGAGCCTGTAGGCTGTTTCTCCTACAGCATACACTTCAGTGTACTTTATTCAGGCTGTCTGATACAGCTTCATCTTTCTAATTCATCTCTTCGGTTCTGATCCTCACCAACAGGTGAGGGGAGGAGAGGGACTGCAGGATGACATTGGTCTGTAAAGGTATTAGGTCTCCCTTTTGTATGTACATGCGTCCACTGGGCGCGTCTCAAATCTTTCGGTCCTAAGAGTTGGCTTTTGACTTGCACTGTACACCAGCTGCAAACTGTGACAGTGAAACATTTCTGTAAGTTCCTTGCTTGAATGTCTTGGTCCACCTCTTGTTTAACTTGACTGTATCTCTGTGAGGTTGTGGAAGTAGCAAGCACAGTATTTGTTCTTAGCCAGGTCAGCCCCAATCGGGGGAAAAAAAAAAAGCTGCACAAAACAAGTGACCAGGGTGATTCTCAGCATCTTCCAGGGAGCAGCAGTTCCTTCAGCACTATGGAGGAGAGCAGTCTGACTAATGGAAAAGGTTATTACAGATTCAGTTACCATGATGCCTTACAGCACAACCAGCTTCTATTACCCTGCTGCTGACAAGTCAGAAAATTTTAAGATGTGGGAGCTTCTTGTGTGTTGCCTTGTGTATCATCCCTTCTTTTCAGGACCTGTGTGGAGGAGTGGCTGAGTGAGAACGGGCATGACTTAGTCCCGTTCGACAGCCCATGCTCTGCAGCGGAAGTGGGGGGAACTATGACCGGAAGAGATGGAGAAGCCCCTCCGCATGGATAGATGATCTGTCCCAATCACGGTCGCGATGGAGGCGTGTGTATAGCGGCATTCTACCAACCACAGTGTGACTCGTGTGTATGTGTTTGTTTTCTGCCTATATATGCTTTTGCTAGCTGCGCAATAAAGGAGAACGACCATACTCATATTGAGATTCCATCGTTACTCCGGGTCCGACTTCCCTTCCGACAGACCTACTTTCCATTTATTTCTCTTATCTGATGAAACAGGTGAGTAAAGTACCTGGAAGCATAGCAAACTTAAAGATGAAGAGCCATTAAGGAAAAAAAAAATCCAGCAAAATAAGAAGGAAAAACCCCCAAACCATAAATCCTATACTAATTGTTCTTAATGCTTTGATATAATAACTACGATTTGTTCACCTCTTAGGATTAAGAAGAAACATGTTCTGTGTCTTAAGAAAAGCTTGTAGTGAGCCAAATAGAGTTGTAAATATATGAGTACATTGTTACAGTGGATTATGCAATATTTGCTTTAATGTTTTTCAAACTATCAGGAAGAGAGACACTTTACTTACATCTCTTCATGTTTTCTTAAAACGAAGAGCCAACTCAAAAAGAACAGGCAGAACCAAGAAGTTTCTCTTTCTTCAAAAATAATAATGTCATGACTATACGAGTGGAAGATAAATTTATACTATGCAGATAGAAGATGGAGTGGATAGGGATGTCAGGCTACCATTTATTCAGTCAAGATCAGATATAGTTATAATTTATGATTCCACTTACTCTTTGCTAGCAATGCTCTTTGTCCATAGTATTGTCTCACAATACCCGTCAACAATTAGTTTTGCGCATATAAATCCCATCTATTTCTACTATAGCTTAATACACAAATATATGTAGTCCATTATCTGCTGTCATCTCTTATGGATAGAAGCTGTTTTCATTACACCATTTTTCCTTCCCTTTTATGCCCAGTAGCTTATTAATAAAACAGGAAAGTTAAAAGACAGCAATATGCCAAAAATATAACCTGGAAAATAAAAATAATATTTAAATACTGACTGCCAACACCATCCCGAGGTACTTTAAGATGAGTGTTGTCAGCAGGTCAGAGTTGGTGGTTCTTCTACTCTACTCAGCCCTGGTGAGACACGTCTGGTGTGCTGGGTCCAGTTCTGGGGTCCCCAGTACAAGTAAGATGTAGACTTACTGGACCAAGTCCAGTGATGGGCCATAAAGATAATTAAGGGATTGGAGGATCTCTCATATAATGAGAGGCTGAGAGAGCTGGGGTTGCTCAGCCTGGAGAAGAGAAGTCTCGGGGCGATCTGAGTGATGTGTAAATACCTGATGGGAGGGACTGAGAAAGAGACAGTCAGATTCTTCTCGGTGGTGCTCAGTGAGAGGACAAGAGGCAAAGGGCACAAACTAAAATACAGTAAATTCCATTTAAAAATAATTAAAGTGATCATAGTCAGTGTTCATAATCTCAAACTAATGAGATGTGAGAGTGATCCAACACTGGAAGACATTGCCCAGAGAAGCTGTGTAGTGTCCAACCCTGGAGATATACAAATCCCAATTGGGCATGGCCCTGAGCAACCTGCTCTATCTGACCCTGCTTTGAACAGGGGGTTAGACTCACCAGTCTTGAGAGGTTCTTTCAAACCTCAACAATTCTGTGGTTGGTTCTGTGATTCTATAGATAAAAGATTTTTAAATTATTTTTTCAGTAGGAAAAGCCTTTCCCCCTGTTTCTGTTTCATAAATTAATATCAGTTTAAAGGGAGGAAATGGATTGAAACAGATCCTTAATTACTTAAAGAAAAATGAGTAAAACTTTTTGCACAAATTTACCTAAGAATTCCCAGCTAATCTTGTTATATTCCAACCACTTGTTTTCTCTAACTCACAGTAATATTCATACAAATATTCCATACAGCATCTTAGTATTCATATGTTCTACTTCTTTGTCTTTTATTCTAAAGGTTTAAAAGTTCTCCAAAATTGGACTTAAGTGGGATTAATCTAAAATATATCTGCTGTGAACAGCTCAGCAGTCACAGCAGTCCTCTCCAGAAACTCAAGAAATCCAGGGCAAGTCCTTCTGTGCTTTACATATTACCTTGGCAGCAGAGAGATCCTTATTCCAGTCTTAAAACTAAGCTATGTAGTCTTCAAATTTGTTTTTGGGTTTTTGTTGTTGTTGTTGTTGATTTGTTAATATCTTTTTTGGTTTTGCTTTTTAAAAAATAATATTTTTTTGTCTCCCTGGAAGAATGGTTGCTTCTTTGTTTAGATGTTATTTTACTTTGTTCTTGCTTGCTGTTGCCTCTGGAATACAAATTTGGAACAAACAAAGGAATTCTTTCCCTTCACTTGACTGTATCAAAGATACTTAGATGCCTAAAGTAGCTTTCTGCTGTCCTTTTAGGAAAGGGTCTGGCATCCGGTTCCTAATCTAGCAAGGAGCAGATATGCCTTGAGTACTGTACCAGCTCTGTCAGCCCTGTGCAGATGCCTTAGATACCAATATTTCACTATAATAAAATAGAATGCTAATATCCTTTACATATTTTAGGATGTAGAGCTACAATCATGTTTATCTTTTGACCTTAGCCTTTTTAAACATTTTTCTTTAAGATCTTCTGTGTCATTTTGAATGTCTCTATTTTATGTGATGTAAAGGTATAATGTCTTTCGAAAGATATACAAGTAAGGTATGTACACTCAAGTAACAGGTCAGAAATTTAATATAGGAAAGGATTAAGTAATTACTTTATTTATGAAGGCTACCACATCAAGCTGACATAAGACACTTTAGAAAAGGACCTTATTTCATCACGCTGTGTTGTGCTTACTTATTTTAAGCCAGATCTATTGGGCTCCTTAATTTAGCTGACAGACCACACATAAATACTGAAGCATAAACACTTTATCATATAAGTTACTAGCATGAAACCTGTATAAATATAGAACTAAATCAGGCCTGAGTATCCTGGCTTAATCTCCCTCCTCCCTAGCCTTTGCACTGCTTACACAGGTGACAGGGAGCAGAGCTCTGATTCATGGTTGGTCTTGTGGGCTGTACCTGTGGCTCCCAACAACACATCACCTCTTCACTGCACTGGTGGGAAAGATGCAGCTGATCCTCTAATAAGTAAGTGTACTGCAAAAGGTGCAAAGCTTTCACTGGATAGGAAATGAGCTCATTGTCAATGAAAAAAAAAAGTATAAAAATGGTTTGGAGGAGACTCTTAGGAAGAAGGCATTTATTTTCAAAGTTTGGGTGTGGAAGGTGTGATCCTGTGGAAGGTAAAGCCTTTTGAAGGGTTTTTGAAGCAACTTCCATGAAACCAATTTCCAGCGTCTATCAGGATCAGCCCTAAATCTCAAATGAAGGAAAATCAAAGACAGCATTCTATGGGTTCAGTCACAGCTGTAGTAAAGACATTTTTCTGTTACTGTTCCTAACTCCAACAGGACTGGTGGGTAGCCACCGTTGTGACAAGTGAACACAGAGCTGTTCTCCCTTATGCTGAACAGCTTTGTATTTGTTGGTATTTGTTCTACATATACTCACATATTCAAAATGCTGCAGTGTTTTACAAGAAAAACATTTATTAGTGAGCCATATCCATTATTTAAAAAAAAAAGTCAAGGAGAGGTAAGCATAGTGCATGTTTATAATAAATGTGTGTGTGTGTGTGTGTGTGTGTGTGTGTGTGTGTGTGTGTATAAAATAAGAGTTAAAATGTGAGATTTTACCACAGACCTACTAGGGTAGCAGATGTTGCCCCTACTGCAAGCTCCTGTGCTCTGTGTGTGGCCTTGGAGCACAGGACGCAGCATGCCAGCACTGGTCCAGAGCTGTGCACCAGCACTGCTCCTGCAGCTTGATGCAGCACCCCCAGCTCCTTCAAGAACCACACTGGGGATTCGAACCCACCATGTTGACACCCGATCATGTTCAATGCGGTATAATCTACAGCACAACGGTCAGCTTTTTGGTTGTGTTAAGCTCTGGCCATGAGTTGGTGGCTGGGACCTGTTTTCAGACCACTTTATACGGTTTTGGTCTCCCTCTGATCATCTTCTTACATTCTTCTTATGACACCAAGATTCTCCGGGACATACCATGGAGGCACAGCAGTCCAGGATCAGCTCATTGCTGTTGCGTACAGAGTCAAATGGGATTGCTTTTGAACATGGTCTGTTCAAATAGAAATTACAGTTAAATGTGGAACAGCTTTCTTTAGTATAAACTACCATCAGCTGAACTAGTAGATTGTTTTTTCTGTATTTATGTTTTCAATACGTGGAAGCTTGGACAGTTTATGCTCATGCTTTGCTAATTTTACTGAGATTTTTTCTGGTATATCCAAAAGAAATATATCAACAAAGTTTTAGAGGACACAGTAGCGTTTCCCAGTGTCTCTTTTTATTTATATTTCGTGAAAGTATAGTGAAAGTTACATGAAGATCAAAAAGGTCAGACTTGGCTTTAGAATCTAGAAATATTAAGTGTTTCATCAAGTTTATTTTTATGAGGCAGTATTAGAAAAGCTTTGCTGATTTTAAATGTTCCATTGTCCTAGAGGAAAAGAAATAGTAAATCTACCTCGGCCCTTCTTTTTATAGAAGATAATACAAGGCTAGTTCTCTGTGAAGTGTGCTTTCTTTGATTTGTAACAAAGCTAATAGAAAGCTGAGAGGAAAACAAAAACATAACTGTGCAAATTTGGCCAGAAAAGTTTCCAAATAAATCAAATATTAAAATCAGCAATTTAACATGATGGGAATAAAGTTTAGGAATTTTAGTAAATCTTAGCAATGAATACAATCTTTCTTTCATTCCAGGAAAGCTGTAAAAGCAGGTCCCAGCACAGGCTACTGTGCTAACAAAGTACATTTGTGATAACAAGTTCATTATACAAAAGGTGGTTAGTAGCTATAGGAGTGATTTAAAAGAAAATTATTTTTTCTCTCTGTATTCAAAAGCATGATTTTGGCATCTGAGTCAATCCCTTTACTCCCACAGGGACACAGACAAAGTGAGAAACAGTTATGGATGAACCCGTTATTCCTGGTAGTCAGGAGTTCAGTCATCCTGAAGCCTAAATCAAGGCACCCGACTATATAGGGCACTGTATAGGGCACTGACTGTATTCTCCCTACAGGGCAGTAGGGTCACTTCAGGCTTGGGTGGCTAACTTCTGGGCATTGCAGTGCTGAAATCATAATGGCCGAGTTTCCCCCCCTGGAGTGCACTTCCAGTTTCTAGCTTGACCTAGTTACTTGTGTGAAAGCTGTACTCTTCACTTAGGTTTTATCTAGAGCTAACACCTCAGGTTGAGATCAGCTCTGGCCTAGCCTCACAGGAAAAGAGACAAGATGTGAGCAATGTGGCTTAATTATGATATAACTGTATTAAAACAACACAGAGAAGGTCATATTGTGAGTACCATCTCTCTTTCCTTAATTATTATGTTTTGGGGAATGGAGGACAGCAGCCCTGACTCATTCAGTGAACTCTCTTCAAACCGATATCAAAAGGAGAGCTAAAGGGGAACATCATCGCTCTGCTGATATGTGATCATAGATTCTTAAAAGACTTCTGCTAACTTTGTATTTATCTATGGCTTACTAGAGGGCTAGACTTCTCCTCTGGGAAAGTACCTGCACTGGACTTCAGTCACAATTTGAACATAACCTTCTCAACATACCTGCTCACTGCTCTGGTATAGGAAAAGTGGAAAAGCATGCACTGTCCTAATCCCTCATCCGCAGGTGAAAATTACAGCTTGACTCTGGTGGACAGAGAGAAAGTTTAGCTATGCCCAAAGCAAGTCATAAAGCCTAATTCTGGTGTCATGTGAGCCTTACAGTGGACAAAAAAGCTATACCATCAAAAGTATACCAAAAGTTTTCATACACACCAGTTGCAGAATGGGCAGGTTTCAGAATTTCCACTATGATCTCAATTCTCAGTCACAATAGGAATATTTGTTACTGCTAGCCTGTACCAAGAGAGGAGCAGAGCGTAAATACTCTTCTTGATGAATTGTCTTTTCCCGTTTATATCAGATACAGTGCTAATAATCTGCTCTCTATCTTCCCTCTTGTTCCACCTTTCAGATGACCCTTTCAGCTTCAACAGAAGCCAGGGTAGAGTCTTTCTGTGAGGCAGAGATTTATTTAATAGAACGAATGAAATCTGGGGAACAAATACTGAAATTACCCAAACAATTAACCTGCCAATCGGCAATTCCCTCCAGCATGCGTTGTCTCTCTCCTTGTTAGATCAGGGATTGTGGGGTGTTTTTCTCTCAGGGTCCTTACTGCATTCAGTTCAAACTAATCCAAATATTTCAGTATGTGGTTTTCTACTAGTGATTCCTACTGTACAGCTGGATGCATGCAGAAATTCCTTCTGACTGTCTAATTGCTAGGGTTTTTTTTGTTTTGTGTTTTTTTTCTAATTTAGCTAAATATATGATTAGGCATAAACTCTAACTGTAGCAATCTGATTACTAAACTCAGGCAAACCAACAAAAGAAAAACTTACTATTTCTTTCCATACTTCACAATCAACAAATATAATTTTTTTTTACTTATTTATAACTTTTCACCAAAATTTTCAACATCTGTCTGTCAATGTGTAAAGACACAAGTCTAAATCTGCATGAGCAAGGTTTGGCCCTGTTGTTCTGTAAGTAGGAGAAAGTGAATGATACTGAAACATTTTTTTTTTTTTTTTTCCCTTTGCCTTGCAGACAAAGTATATCTTCTGTCATCTGCAAATTTAATGAGTGTCTGGTGAAGTCACGACCTTGGAGTCAGAACTATGAACCAACGGAAGAAAGCTTAGGCTACAGCAAGTGCTAGGATTTAAGAAGAGATAAAAGTACTCTTAAGTTCCCTTCGTACTGGTAAAACTGATAGCTCTGGTCTGTCTCTTTTACCAAGAAATTTTGCTCCCTAAATGCAAACACTATTTGACTGCTATGAAATTATTGGTAAATCTGAAATGAAACACCTACATTGCCAACAGTTGTTTCTGCTGCCAGCAAGAGTTGGGTTATGTTTCTTGAAGATACTATTTACTTCCAAGTCAATAGGAGTAGTAATGATAAGACACATTAAAATGTCATAATGATGCTTCATTACCAGCTATCATCACCATTAGCACATTGTTATTATATTGTGTATATGATTGTATCCACTCATATGTCTGCCAAACTTGACACATCATCATATCACCTTTAATTGTTATGAATGACTTGAGAGAGAATCTGGTTGGAGAATGAGAGCAAGAGTGGAAAATAGATTCTCTTACACTTCCATGTTACGTCCTTTCCCCTGCTACTTTTTTTTTCTTTTCTTCTTTTGTGTGCTTTTGAGATGTAGAACTTCTTGAATTTTTATGTTCCAGAAAATGAACTGAAAAAATTTAGTGACATAAATAATTGATTTTCCCTGATTCATCCAAGTTTTCTAGAGCTAAACACACTAAAAATATTTTTGACAGTTTTCTTCCAATTGCATTAATTTGGGGATTCTTTAAAAATATTCAACAAACAAGTGCTCTTAATCAAGGGAACAATGAAGAATATGTGACAATACACTAGGCAATCATGCTTCGTAGTCAACAATCAATCCAGATTGTTTTGATTGCCAGATATCTATGACAGCTAAAAATAACTAGGTGGGGTGATGAATTATACATAGGAAAGCCAGCATCTTGCTTCTCATGGGAAAGAATCTCTAAAACATCTTAATCGTCTATTTTCCTCTTCAACTCCAATGCTGTCTTCGTGTTCAGAATTAGCATCCTTTCTGCACTGTCAGATGTTGCATACATTTAGAAGGATATTTCTCTAGAATTGTTTTATTGCAGACTCATAAACCCCATACAGTTCTCCCCCCACACTGCACTGCTTGATATATCTCTTTCTGTTTACTTTCTGCTGCCAAATAGTAATGCTGAAAATTGTGTAGGAATGCCAGAACCTGTTGCTCATCTGTTCTTTTCAGTACTCAGTCTTCTGAAGAAACATTTCCTTCTATCCATGTCTCCTGTGTAACCAATATATATATATATATATGGGATAATTTTTCAGCAGTTCAAGACATGTTAAATGACAGTAAAATGTGAACTGAAGAAGCATTTAGTCTCAAATTTTTCAGTTTTCTTTTCTAAGTCTAATTTTAAGCTTGGTGATTTGTAATATTCTTTTCATTCAGGTGTTCCCATATGTTACTACCAAGGAATAACAAGAGATTAACCTCTTCTATTTGCCTTTGAAAGTAATGTGTGCTGTGGAAATCTCTTGCTCTTATATTGACTATTTTTGCATTTGTGCATTTTAACATTCCCCACTCTTCTCAGTTCTCACAACCAATTTTCTGCCTCTCCTCCTTTACTACTCTCATTTTCATTGTTGCAACTAGAAAGGACTAAAGGCTTCACATATCTATAGAACCCAGGACTGTAGAGGAAAGTGGAACTGAACAGATGCCAAGGACAAATAAATAAGGAATCTCCTGTGCTGATGTTTCCTAGAGGTTCTGGAGTCACCCATCTAAAATAGTCTTTCTCAAGCTCAGTTAATCATAGAAATTCTGCACTAGCTTTTTATAGAAAGTAAGGAGCAATGGATAATATTTTCAGTGGAAAACGGTCCTGTGTGAAGTATAAAGTGAAATGCAATTTATAGTATAGTTGTGGTGAAATAACCTAGGAAGTTTTAATCTAAAGCAGAATTATTTCTGAAAAAAACTGAATATGCAATATAGTAGTATTAAGAGTGGCTAAGTTTATTTAGAGCATGTTTAAAATATTTTAATAAAATATTGAAGAGCTATGCAAATGAAAAAGTCTTATTACAGTGGTGCTCTGTGATATGGTAGTAAACTTCTGAAATCAGGATTTCCATTACAGTTGTTTACACTATGATTTTGAGTGGTTTATAATTCATCAGTACAAATTCACTGCAGGCTAAACCTTAGCATACAACTTCTAATTCACAGAAAACATTTCTTCTAGTAGATTGCTTTCATAATGTTACAGGATCCACACCAATAAAATCTGATATGGGCACTGTTTGCTGTTTGTTCTTGATCCTTCTTTGAGACATGAAATCTCTCTGTTAAAAAACCAGAAAAAGACAAAGAAGCTTCCTCCTAAAAATCTCACTTCTATTTTCTGTCTTAGCTGATGTAGTATTAGAATAGCTGACCCTTGAATATTCTGTAAGAGTTTCTAAATCTGTCTAAAAATGGAATTTGGAAGGTATTGTTATTGTAGGCAAACTGGAACAATAACTAAAAAGAAAAAGTGAAAAAAACTAAGAGCAGAAGCAACCTTGCTAAGTGGCAGTTAGTTCCATTTCTGTTTTAAGTTGTCAGACTCCGAGTGAATCCACTCCTCTTGTTGCAGCACACATGCAGGTGGGTGAGAGAAACACAGTCTCCCCAGCGCCTTAAGCTGGCATTTCATTGAAGGGCTCTGCTGCTCCTGTCTTGCCTACATGCTTGTATTTTATTTGTATGAAAACCAGGAGCTGCAGAGATGGAGTGAAAGGAGAGTCTGGGCCACCACCAGTCTTTCAGACTGGATTGGAAATGAGTAGTCATGGGAGTGCCTGGACCTGAGAACATGGATGCGCTCCCAGATCCAGTAATACAGATGTCATTTGCAACGTTGAGGTGTTATTGGATGCATGAAAAGAACATGTTCAACTGCTGTGAATAATTAGTGTTAAATTGTTAAATTGTTGTGAATAATATATATGTTCATATTGATGCCATTCACCCTCTTGAAGAAGAAATCAGTTGTATGACATTAGGAAGAGCTATTTGATTCACTCTGCATGTCTATTACTAGAATGTCATTTAAAGCAGATGCGTTTTGCATTGTAATCTGAGAGCAATTAGGCTCCGTAATGAATACAGAATAGCGTAACAGCTTTCTCTCGTGGGCCCCATCAGCTATGGTGCTTCCTCTCAGCACAGCTGCCATGATCAAGAACAGAAAGGAATAATTGTTGTGATGTATCAGTCAGGAATTCTTGTTGCCATGAGGTCTCAAAGTCAATAATATGTAGTCTGAATTGGATCTAAACTAAAGGATTTGATTTATGTCAAGTATTTGTTTAATATACAAAACTTTAAAAATCATACTGTAGTTCATCAATTCTTGCTGCAATGGGGTATGTGTTTACGTTTCTCAGGAACAGGAGTTCACAGAAGCAATGAAATTTAGAATGGCAGTTGTAAATGGCGTCATGGAAAGAAAAGTAGTTTTAGGAAGAAGTAAAAATGATGAGTATGCATACTCAGTGCTAAGCTAACAGTAAAACTCGTTATCACAGCTCTGATTTATGACAACATGACTGATGTAGCAAGAATAATATTTAGTTCTGGTCTTTGTTCAGTTTGCAGAGGTTATGGCATTCATGGCTATCACAATACAACTTTCCTCTCCTGAACTATGGTTTCAAAAAGTGTCATAAAAGACACACAGAGGACATAGAGATGTCTGCAACATTTTGGGAATACCTTATGACCTTATGTGCTGTTTCATCGTTATTTAGGAACAATTCAAGCAGGAGCAGTTGCATCTAAGTAGAAAGGGAGAGGGTGATCTAGTTACAGGTGCTGTAAGAGTACCTGAGACAGTTTGTAGTGTCAGTCTTTGGTGGGCATGATGGTAAACGATGGTAAACTGATGGCAAAACTGCAAGTGTCTTGTCTTCAGAAGAACTTAAGCTCAAAATATTTATTGCTTACCAATGACTGTAGTTTAAGAACATACACATTTTTAACAGTGAAAATAAAGCTCTAATGCACTGATGAACTTGATGGTCTCAGAAAGCATACAAGCTAAAGCCTCCTAGAAATAGAGCTTCTGCAGAAGTCCCTAGCACAGAAAAATGTCCTGACAAGTTGTAATGATTGCAGTTCTTTAAGTTGGGGTTGAAAAAGCTATACCTGATTGCACACTTTCTTAAACAAGAAGTTGGCAGAAATTTCCCTTTTGTTCTGACCTTCTACTTGCATGTTTGACCTTGTGACCCTACAGAATAAAATTTCAGGAAATAAAAATACAATCTTTGTACATTGCACAAGATTTTATGCAGTGGTATCAAGTAACAAACTGAAATCAAGATGAAAATGTGTTTACTACATCTGTTTGAACTACTATGGTCTTTCCATTTCTTTCTGGTTCCATCTTTTATTTGTGGGTTTTTTTTTTTTAGTATTAAATGTGGATTTCTTCCCTGCTGCATTGCTTTCTCCTTTCCTCTTAGTTTGTCTCTTTTTTCTTTGCTGCTTGTTTAAATTCAAGCTGGAGTTGCACTATAATAGAACTCACACTGAAGTGATTACCTGCACCACTTTTACTAAGTGGTAGCGACAAGGATTACCTAGTGCCAATAAGTTTTATTCTTATTTACCTTATGGCTGTTTCTCCAGCCAAGCAGTGTGAAGGAGCCTTCATGTGATAGAGAATGAGGTCCAATGAGTTGCTTTAAAATTGAATTCCAACACATTTCAGTGTACCGTAGTCAGTCTGATGTCAATGCTTGTCCTTTAGCACAAATCCCTGGCATATGCTTTCCTCTTTTGGTGGCTCTTATGGTTATTGTTAATTAAAGGTTGCACTTTGAACAATATTTCAAAGGTTTCCTTTATGGACCAAGGAACACTGCAAAACTGACTTCACCATGTCCCAGTCTGAAACTATACCAGTTGGAAAACTGTCCTGTCTCAGTGCTGAAACTTAAATGCAACAACACCCAGGCTTAGCCATTACAGTTCATTGTTTATTGGTACAGAAAGAAGTTTGCAGTAATTGTTTGTTTTTAATTTTTAAAATTTAAAAGACAAGACTGCTTTTGTTAATTTATCCTAGATATCCTTTCCTGTTTTTCTGCATTGTTGTTTGTGTCTACTAAGCCATGTATGGTTGTAGAGGACTTCTTGCATAGCAAACTGAAGTGCCTGGCTGGCTGTTCACTAAAATGTGTAAACATGCATGTGAATCCCACCCTATTGGTGAATGCAATGTAATGACTATTGGGACTGAGAAGGATTTTATTCCTGGTTTGCTAGCCGTTTGTCGAAAGGCTTAGGGACAGCTATTTCACCACTTGTGTTCCTTTTCTGAAGAGCAGAGCTAATGTATTTATCTCCTTCCTAAAGCACTTTAATATCTGCTAAGGACAAGTACTATATAAATGCAAGCTATTGGTAATAGTCATATAAAAGGTACAAACTAAAAAAAAAGTTAAAGAATCCCCAAACTAAAATAAGTCCAGTTTTTAGTGGACCTGCCTGACCTGATAGAAAAATTAAGAAGTGCATCATAAGGAAGGTCAGCATTATAGAAAATTGAAATCTTGTTTAAATGAGATGAAAAAGAAAGCCCATAAAACACGCAGCTTGAGCTGAAAGATGGAGTCTGAAAACTAGAACAGAATTTCAGTAGTGGATTGCAGAGAATGGTCAAGCTGCTAGTAAGAAATTGTTTACTTCTTCATCAGATGTGGGAAAACAAACATGAAGTTTGATGACCAAGGCATAGCAGGGGTACTCAGGGATGAGCGAGACATAGCAGAGAAGTGTAACAGATTTTTGTATTGGTCTACTGCTGAAGATTTTGATAATTCCCACTTCCTCCCTATTTTCAGCAGAGGGGTCAGAGGAGTTTGTTGTGAATATACATGAGGACTTCGACTGAACAGAAAAGTTAGGTAAGTCTCCAGAACTGGATGTCATTTGGCAGAAATCTTTGGAGTAACTCAGATGTGAAACTGCAGAGCAGCTGGCAAAGCCTTGCAAACTATCATTGCAAACAGTGCAATGCAACTTCTACTGCACTAGAAGAGTAACTCCCATTACAGAAAAAGGCTGGAAGCCATAGACGAGAATGTGGAAACTACAGACCAGAGAGTCTGATTTCCACCCTGGCAAGGTAAGAATATCTAAAAGATAAGACCATTGAGCACATGGACAAGCACAGGATGTTGGGAAATACTCACTATAGCTTCAGTAAATGGAAATCCTGACACGCTTGGTGGAGCTCTGTGAGGATGTCTGACCCAACAAGGGCACTTATTGTTGCTTTTGTTTCCATGAAAAAGAAGGGAAGTCTCCTCTTTTTTGTCTCCTAACTAATCACTCTAGTTAAATTTGAATTTTGTTTTGCCAGCCTCTCCAACTGCATTACAGATGTCCATAGCAGGACAGGAGATGCTTTGCAGGTGCATTACTCTTTCAACAGGTTTTGGGAAATTGCCATGACTGCCTGGTTCAGGTGTCTTACTCATGTGCTTACTTAAGCTGATACTCAGCTTTGTCAAGGAGGAATTAGATCTTTGTTTTGAGCAGATTATTTCTGTCTTCCTCTATAGCTTTGTTCATAGTTTACTTTCTAAGCTACTCTGAGTAAATTCCTTATTCTTCTGTGAGCCTACAGCACATGTACTCTCTCACACATGCACAAAAAAATGCACAGGGTCTCTCATCTCCTTGTATCCTGTCCTGGGTAGTTGCTTGGCATGTCAAAAGAGCCGTGAGAAATCAGGCATTGAGAGCAGGGTATGGGAGTGAGGACGACTGGAGCAGGCAGGAAAAGTAGGCAGTGCACTCACAGCTTGGATAATCTCCCTATGAGACAATTTCCATGATGATCTCATATGGGAATTCCCATTCCCATCTTCCCTCTCCAAATAGTATTTTATAAGATTTTTGCATTTCTAGGCAGTTTTTATAGCCTTTGTCCTCCACCCTCCACTCTCCAGACTACATACTGTTCAACCCTGGTAAGTGGTACTTTCCCACATGGTGGCAGGTGCCTTATCATGTAAACTCAGATAGATAGGTATTGTTTTTTTTGTTTTTTTTTTTTGCTTGGCTGCTGCTTCTTTGTCATGCACAAAACAGTCTTTTCTCAAGACTGCAATTCTTCAGTATTCAGTAATTGCCATCAGTGAGTTATTTACAGTCATGGAAACTCAGTATTGTTTCAACCTGTGCCCATATTTTCAAGCCCTTTGCTGTCATCTCATGCTGGAACTCCATGTCATAGCAAAGGACACCAGGTAGCAATCTCGGGGTCACATAACCAGTTCTCATAACAGGTTGATAACAGGCCTAATAGGCCAGGTTTGGGACCTTTTAAGGTTAGCATAAGACAAAAGATAAGGCCTTTTGCATGTTGCTATCAGTGGCAATATGGTGCTTACAGGGTATCATTGCATCAGACTTAGGTTTCGAAGCTTTTAGCATTTTACACTAAAGAAGTTAGATTGACTATAGGGTTTTGCAATTTGTAGATGGGTCTTACAGAACCATGTAGACCAAGCATATATTTCATACTTGACATAGTCGTGAATGACCGCAATACATCAAAAAATTAGGCTTTTGTAGGGTTTGCTATGCAACTACTCTATAAACAGCTTCAAAGAAGTAATCTTCTTAAGAGGCACCAGTGAACACACCACCATCTCTGCGTATCCAGGAGATCTGTTTTAGGAGAAAACTCTTGTAAATACTCTGGATGAGGAACAAGTTAAAAGCTGTTGATTAAAAAGTTTTTATCAGTAAGGGAATCTCACCAACACATCTGAAAAAATTCTTCCACAATATGAGTTTCTACATATAGCTGTCTTTCTAGGCTACTTTTGAACATGATTTCTATCCTAGATTGTAAACATTAGTGTACATGCTGTAAATGCTGTTCTCTGCTTGGCATAATCCTCCTCACTGACTGTTATTTTGTTTTTAATCCATTGTTGGTCCCATGATGTAGTGACAGGGCAAGGCGTAATGGTTTTAAGCTAAAAGAAGGAAGATTTAGATTAGCTAGAAGGAAAAATTATTTGCTGTGAGGATGATGAGGTGCTGGAACAGGCTGCCCAGAGAAGTTGTGGATGCCCCATCCCTAGAAGTGTTCAAGATCAGTCTGGATGGGGCTTTGAGCAACCTGATCTAGTGAAAGGTGTCCCTGCCCATGGCAGGGGGGTTGGAACTAGATGATCTTTAAAGGTCCTTTCCAATCTAAACCATTCTATGGTTCTATGGTAAAAAGGGAACTTGGTATGGAGAAAGAAAACCGCTGTCTGCATTTAAGTTCAACTGCACTGTGTAGAATGAGCCACTCATCTGTATAATCCTGTCTTTGGAGTTAGTAGGTAAGAAGTTCCGGAGGGTATGTGGAAATAGCTCATTTGGGGAATGAGTCATCTTTTGCCATTCTATGTTGTGCAGACTAAAACCATTTGGTAATGTTCCTGGTCTTAGAAAAGCCATTGCTTCGATTAAATGGTTTTCTGCAATATGAAACGTACTACTCAGTTAAATGGTCCTCAGCATAAAGAAATGGAAGACAGCAAATGAGAAAACCCATGGAGTGACCAGAATTTATGTAAGTATGGAGCTCTTTGCGTATGTGTGATGAGTTGACCTCGGCTGGCAGGTAAGCCCTTACCAGTAACTTGCTTGGTCCCCCTCAGTGGGATGGAGGAGAGAATCAGAAGGGCAGTTTAATAAGTGAAGGGGAAAAAAAAGAAAAGGAAAAAAACAAGTGGTGATCATTACCAGCAGCCAACCGATGCTCAGCCAGTCTCTGAGCAATGGCTACTTGGGAAATATTCCACTTTGGTTTTACTGCTGATCATGATGTTATATGGTGTGGAATTTCCCTCTGGTCAATTCAGGTCAGCTGTCTTGCCTGTTTCCATTCCCAACCTCTTGCCCATCCCCAGTCTACTCATTGTGGGGGCAGAGGGAGAAACAGAGAAAGCCTTGGCACTATGTAAACAATGTTGAGCACTAGCTAAAACATCGGCATGTTATCAACATTGTTTTGGTCACAGATCTAAAACACAGCACCATATGGGCTGCTATGAAAAAAATTAACTCCATCCCAGCAAGATCCAGTACAGTATGAAAAGAGTTTCAAGAGATGAGGACTCTTCAGTTTAGAAAACAGCTGATGGGGGATATGATAGAGTAGCATAGAGAAATGTAACAGGGAACAATTATTCCCCTTTTCTCACAGCAACAGTCTGGTGGAGCATCAGATGAAATGGTCAGGCTGCAAATATAAATCAAAGAAAAGGAAGTGCTCTTTCACACAGCATGCAGGAAAAGTCTGGAACTCATCACCAGAGGCTCCTGTGGAGGCTTTTTGTGTAAATGGGTTTGAAAATCTCTTAGAAAAATTCATGGAAGAATAATCAATCAAGGGCTATCAAACAGGATGCAGATGCAGCTTTTAACTGAAAAAAAATCTCTATACAGATTGCTGGAAACTAGAAAAGTAATGAGAAAAAGTGGCAATCTCTGCTTTCGCTATTCTTAAGCTCTCTCACCACCCATTTAGTACAGGCCCCTTTCATAAATGGGAGATGGGCTACATGGACCTTTGCTCAGATGTGTTATATTTGCTTTTTTGCTCTTATGTTTATGTTCTCATTATTAGATTGCAGTTCATCTCAGGTTATACTTTTCCAGCAACACACTTTGAGTAGAGAATGCCACAGAAGATAGAAACCAGGATTTCCTGACAAAGATGAATAATTTAAAACATTTCCCATCTACTCCATTGACTTGTGTTAGGTCTTCAAAACTAATTTCTTCCCCAGCAGGTGATTTCCAGTTGGAAACATCCCTGTTGACCTCTGTCTTCAGTTCTTGTTTAAACCATTTGTATGCCTTTTTTCCCCCCTCTAAGTTCACAAGTCTAATTTCTTCCCCAGAGGGTGTTCACAGTTTCTTCAAAGCCTTCATTCCTTATCTAGAGGCTGTGATGTTCCTTGACAACATTCACACCTCCTGTTTGGCAGGTCACCCTGGTCAGGCAAAGAAGAGGTGATTCTGGTTAGAGATGCACTGAACTAGCTGGTTCTAATTAGAGGAGGTTAGAAAAACACTCAATTTCAGTCTGCTGCTTTCATTTCAGATAGTTTATCCAATATCTAAATTGGAAGCAGCAGGTATCTGATCTAAAAATAAATTGTTTTTCGTTAAATCTCAACCTTAGTGCTTTGGTATTTTTTTCCCCTGATACTTCAGTCTGAGTTACTGGGAACAGCTGCATCAAATTCTGTTTTGGAATTATAAAACTTGTAGCACCGTGCTACTGTCTGAGTGTTGTGTACGGGTTTCAGTGAGGGCTTTTAGACAAATGTTTCTAAAATAGGAAATACATCCAGTGAATATCTGTTACCTGGAATCTTGTTTTCATTACTATGTTGAAACAAAACATGGAATTAAAGACTGAAATAGGGCCCTTCTTAAAAGGCCCTGTCAGCATGGGTTCATAAAAGGCAGGTCTTGCCTAACCAACCTGATTTCCTTCTACGACCAGGTGACCCGCCTGGTAGATGAGGGAAAGGCTGTGGATGTTGTATACCTGGATTTCAGCAAAGCCATCGACACAGTCTCCCATAGCATTCTTCTGGAGAAGCTGGCAGTTCATGACCTAGATGGATGTACTCTTCGCTGGGTTAAAAACTGGCTGGATGGACGAGCCCAGAGAATCGTGGTGAATGGAGCTAAATCCAGTCGACAGCCGGTCACAAGCGGTGTCCCCCAGGGCTCAGTTCTAGAGCCAGTTCTGTTCAATATCAATGACCTGCATGAGGGGATTGAGTGTGCCCTCAGTAAATTTGCAGACGACGCCAAACTGGGTGGCAGTGTTGATCTACTTGAGGGGAGGAGGGCTCTGCAGAGAGACCTAGACAGGCTGGATCGATGGGCCAATGCCAACTGTATGAGGTTCAACAAGGCCAAGTGCCGGGTCCTGCGCTTTGGTCACAACAACCCCATGCAGCGCTACAGGCTTGGAGAAGAGTGGCTGGAAAGCTGCCTGGTGGAAAAGGACCTGGGGGTACTGGTTGACAGCCAGCTGAATA
>NW_009258268.1:2068244-2072474 GCF_000687185.1 Egretta garzetta
TGTAGTGAGGTGGGGGTCGGCCTCTTCTCCCTGGTAATGGATGATAGGACGAGGGGGAATGGTTTGAAGCTGCGCCAGGGCAGGTTTAGGCTAGACATTAGGAAAAACTTCTTCACCAAAAGGGTTGTCAGGCTCTGGAATGGGCTGTCCAGGGGGGTGGGCGAGTCCTCATCCCTGGAGGTATTTAAAAGAAGGCTAGATGAGGTGCTTAGGGACATGGTTTAGTGGTAGGATGTCAGGGTTAGGTTAAAGGTTGGACTCGATGATCTCAAAGGTCTTTTCCAACCAAAGTGATTCTATGATTCTATGACTTTGAACATAATGATTTAGGATTATACGTAAAGCACTTTATACATATGTCTTCAACTATCTTATTTTTTACTTTATACAAGCTTAATAATATCATATTGAATTAATTTAAAGGTCTATTGTCAACCCATTATTTTTAACCAAGAAAGAGTTGAATCTGAATTTAAGATTGCGTTGAAATATCTGACAACATGTATAAGTCAGTTCTGTATTTTTGAATTTGTGCGTTCAAGTGGCAGGGGTATTTTATGCTTTATACTAATAATAAATGCAATGTTAAACCATTTTAGATATAAATATTTTGTTCAAAGAAGGAACCTACGTAGGCCCAAACAATTGTCCCCAAACTGAGTCAACGACCTTATACTCTATGTATTGCTTCATATGTAAATGCAAGTATAAGTATGATGCAGATAATAACTTTGAATTTCTCCTTCCAGAACCCTTTCTTCACTTAAAATTGGGAACACAGTTAGAATCCATAGTTCCTCTAGAAGCTGAACTGTCTTTTTAAAATAAGGCTACTGAAGACATAATAGCTAAAACAAGCAGAGAGGGGTGGCAAAAGTTATATCGTGCTTTGATCTTTATAGCTTTATCCTTAACAGATTTAAAACAACTGACATCAACTGCACATCTGGGTCCCAGTGCTTTATTCTACTGGGAAAAAACGATTTTTGGGCAAGACATGATAAAGGATATGTTGAATATTGGGTCATGTTTTGACCAAGACATTGGCTGACATATTACTGTCATCTTAGAAAACATGTTTTTAGAGGAAAGAGCAAGCGGCCCCTGCACACGGCACCCTGTGGTGCCTGGGTAAAGTGAGGGTCCAGAACCGCTAGCATCCCTGCTATAGCCTGTCTTCAAGAAATGGTGAAAACAGGGAAATACAGAAGACTGTACAGTAGGCTTTAGGAAAAAGGTTGTCTTTAATTCTAACATACTGTTGCTGAACCACTGTGCAACAGAGAACTGAAGGTAAGAAAACAGAGAAAGGAGGAAAAGGCAGCACAATTGTGTGAAGTAGAGGTTGGGCCTTGCAGTCAAGTGCGCAAGCCTTTGTCTCTGATCATTTTTCCTGACTGTGTACACAGCGACTGGACAAGATATCTCAATCCGGTTTGGGAAATGGAACCTGAATGCTGATCTTTCTCATCTCTGTCAAGGGAGGGGCACTCCCTGAGGACCTGAAGTGGTGGGAGTTTCCCATGGGGTTTGTCAGGGCAGGGCCTGGCAGCCAGGACCCACCACACTGTCCCAGCCAGGAGCAGGGCAGCTGGGGGCTGAAATGGGGTCCTGGGCTGTAGGCAGGTTTGGGGGAGCCCCAGAGGGGTTGGGCAGGGACAGTAAGGTCCGTTGGTCCCCCTGGGGCCCTGGTAAGCTCTTTCCCAGCAAAGCACTGGCTTCTGAGCTACCTTATGTTGCCTTTGCTCTCATTCTTTCTGCTCCCTTAATGAATCTTCCTTTCCGTGCAATCCTGTGGCAACATGAAAGATGAGTGATCTGATCCAAACCTGATAATCGCCTGTAGTAAAAAGAGACATCAAACCCCAGCAGAATTAACAAGATTTCTGCCAGGTGAGAATCTATTTTTATTTGCTAATGTGGCAGCATTTCTACTCAGACATAATTTACACCCTTTCTTGTCTCTGTTGAACAAACCGCATCACACAAGCTGTTGGATTAGTTGTATATTTTGGTGTCCAGGACATCACAGGTAGTTAGTAGAGCGGAGTTCAAGTTTGTAGTTTGATGGGTTAGTGCAGAGTTAACTACGCTGGAGATAACTTACTCTTTTTCATTATGTACTATGAAAGTTTCTGTATGTATGTGACAGATTTCTGAACTTGTGCTTTTCTTGGCAGGTGATTGCTGAAGAGTTTCTTGCGACACTTTAGAATAAATGTCCAATGATTACTAATTCATTTGGCATTCCTCTGTAATAATGTAAATCATGATCTTGTGTGGCATTAGTGGATGTAATCTCATTCAAAAATCCTACAAAATCCTCTATCTCTTGTCTCAGCATAGTCAAGTATAGCTGCTGTAGTGTATCTAGATTTGGCAGTGCTCCAGTTTTTTTGATGTATTTAGTAGAAAGAGACTTGATAAGTAGGTACCAGCATTTATGGATGAGTGAAGCCAGTTTAATATAGATATTTTAATTCGATTGGGATTCAAGAATTTGACTTTTTCTAATGTCCCTTCCTTCTTCTGCTTACCCTTGAATTTAATTAGATTAAGGTTTATTAGGCTTGGAAATAAAATCTTCATAGCTAACTTAAAAAGAGAACATGGCAATACTTTGCTGTTTTTGTGGAGGAAAAAGCCCCATATATCCCCTCCCCCCACAAACAAAAAAAAACCCCAAACCCTAAGGCTTTTCACTCTTTTCTCACAGTATCAGACATCCCCACCCCCATTTTGCATTTAAAAGTTCTTTTTGCCAACTGTGAGACTCTTACTTAATAACACAGAACAATGAGTGACTATTTCCAAAGATGTTTTAAGACACATTTGCAAGTGCCTTACAATATTTGAAGTCGTGGTATTTCACCATTTTTAACCTCTCTCATGAAATTCTTCACCTCGAGAAGCGCTCCTTGCATTATACAAAAGCATATCTCTTCATACTGAGGTATTCAGCTATTAGGTTTACAAAATTGAACAGTAAGCACTTGACCTGTGTTGCTGCTCCTCATATAACATCATGAACGGGCTGATGGATCATGAAAAACTGAAGACAAAGATCGGTAACAGAAATGGAACTCCATTTGCTGTTCCTCTCTCTGCTGAGGTTAATAAGGCAACTGTGCCCACTTAAATACATCATGAAACTCCTTATCGTGGCACAACACTAAGTATGTTCACACTTTTCTGAGAAGAGCGCAGTTAATAAACAGTGTGTCTTAGTGAATGAGAGTGGAGAAAACCTTGAGACAGACCATCTTTCTGAAGGCAGGTTTAACTGTCCCTGTATCATTACAGTCAGATATTTGTTCTGTGTATCTTGAAGATCTCTAGTAATGGAGACCCCCATCCTACTAAATAATCTACTTCAGTGCTTCATATAAATAGGGATATCCAGCCTGAGTCACACTTTCATAATTCTAAACTTTTTCCTGTATTTTGGTGCAATTAGGTAGACGTCCATGCCCAGACATCCTCCTTCTGTTTCTGTGTTTTCTTTTATTTTTTTAATAGTTAAACTTCCAGTTTTCCAACTCCCATTGAAATAGAGATGGAATTGCAGGGGACATATTTTTATCCTGACTTATCTCCTTCTTGCATTTTTTGAAATACCTTTCTTTTTTCTTTCCTTCCATTATTCATGGTTAGGGTCTTAGAATTGGTTAAATTAAATTTTGAAACCATATCAGCTCTCAAAATACTAGTTATCAGGTCCCCCCCAGTCATATCTCAGAGGGCATCATGCAGTCTATGCCTTACAGAAATGGTAGAAAAATACCCTGTTTCTCAGGGAAATTCTGCTTTGGCATAAGAAATATGATTTTTTGCATACATACAGGAATTCTGGCAGTTGAACCCTAAATCTGGACATTTCTGTAGAGAAAAGGCAGTTAAACATCCTCACTTTACACTTGTCTCTACTTTAAGTTCCCTACCCCATTTTACCCCATACCAAATTCTCTGGTGTTTTTAAAGAGAATGTCTTTGTATGCTAAGACTGATTTTTAAGACTGTTTTTTCATTGTTTGTGTGTTGTTAAAAATCAGCATCAGAAATGGCTTTGCAGCCTAAGGCCGGAGAGAGGCAGCAGGAAATAGAAATGCAGGAGTTCAGCTTTGTTTTTCTCCTGTATGTCTGCTGGCAGTCCCTCCATATGTTGGGATTCAGTCTCCTACAAACCAGTGCCTGAAGCCTTCGCAGTGTGTTGCTGCAGTAGAGCAGCAG
>NW_009258268.1:2072490-2101631 GCF_000687185.1 Egretta garzetta
TCGAGGGTTTATCTTTATTAGATTTGATCACTCACTGTTTATGAGGCAGCACAGCTTGTGCTGATAATGAAAGACCTCCTCTTTCCCCCCCTCCCAATTAGTAGGTCTTGTGTGTCTCATATTCCTTATGAAAAAGTTTTATGTCAATATTGACAAGAAGAGAAAAGGAAAATGAATTGACTTTGCACAGCCTGAGTCTGATCCTGTGAAAAATTCTGTGGGAGCAGGGCTGGACTCCAGCAGTTCTGCCTTATTCTCTAACACTACCCTAGAATACAATTAGTACTTTAGATGATGAGGATGATGATTATGACACTGACTTTAACTTTTTTTTTCATATTACTCCAGAGTGTGTTCAGGTTATTGTGACTTACTGCACACAACAGAAAAAAAAACCCAACCCCCAGCCCCCTTCTCCATCAAAAAGAATAGAAAACCCACTAAACTTTCCTTACAACCGAGGAACTCGTCAACTGGAGTTGACATTGTGAAGAAGCAAATGCCAGAAAGCCCAGAATTCCCAAGTGGCTTTGTCTTGTGGTGAAGGAACTGAACCTCACGACTTGAGGTGAGACCCAGTGCAAAGATGTTAATCTTTTGAGGTTCCCTGTTTGCAAAAGGAGACAGTAATACTTACCTTTCCTCTGTTTTGCCTAGATCAACTCCAGACATTTCAAGTGGTGACTCTTTAAGGCAATGAGTATGCATAACACCCAACCAAAGACAAAATGACAAAAAGATGAGAAAAATTTTAATCCCAGTTTAGACTGGGTACCTGCTTTGTATCAATCATATTTAATGATGATATAAACAGCAAGTGAATGGATGCGTAAAGGATCTTTAATAGTTAAAAACTGCAGACATAAAGCAGATCAATTAAGTATGAAAAGAAGGATCAGTACTGTGTAATAATGGTTTATAGGTCAAAAAAGCAACACAAAGTTAATATATTGCTGAATAGGGATTCAGTTAACTGGTTAGAGAGTAATTCTGATGTGTTGCTGTTCACCTTGCACAAGCTGTGGTGAATCATATTGTGAATCATCTGCAGATGGTAGCTTGTTACAGATGCCAGCAAACAAAGTTTTAGGCATCAAGTAAAAAGATTGCAAAACACTTTTTCTATCACAGAATGCAATTTTGCAATCTACTGCCAGTGACACCATTAAGCACCTAATATTTTAAAAACACACATCTGGTCGATAAGCTGTGTTAAGGTTTCTTAACCTTTGCATTGATACGGTACACTTCATCTTCAAGTGGCAAACCAACTTATTTACTACCTATTCTTTTCTTTTGCTCCTTCTTTTCTCCCAGTTATGAGTCACATATTCATGGTACTGGAAAAAAAAAATCTGATAAGAAATAAACAAAATATAGTACTTAAAGGATATGGCCAGCATTTACAGTTCTTGGTCTTTTTCTCCATTAATTCTCTAAGTTGTCTTCATGTCTACAGTTTGCCCAGCTGTGAGAACATCATCTAGATTTGGAATCCCAGTTTGATATTTTTAGCACAACAGTGAGGCTGAAATAAAGAGCCAAATCTGATAATTGCATTAAAACAAAAAAAAAATTGGCCTCGCAGGTTCCCATGGGTTTAGTGGGAAATTGGGTTTTTACTTCCAGAAAGCTGGTCCTTTTATGAAACTGTCTTAGGAGAAGCTTTCATAGAGCAGTACCCATCAGCAAAGATAAATATCAGGGCTCTTCACTTGGCTGTTTTATGTCAAGTCTCATGGATGTCAGAATGAAGTTAGAGCTACTTCCTTTGTAGATTTCAAAAGTCTTCCAGTAGGCTTTCTGATGTGGCACCCAGTTTTTGAAAATGATCAGTATGTGCTGACTTGCTTGAAGACATCTCTAGCTCTAGAACAAAAATCAGACCAACATGTGTTTCAGTTGTTAAGTGAGAGGCATCATTAAAAAGACAATTGGAACAATGGATGCTTGAATTGTTCCAGAGCACAGTGAGGTTCTGAAGCAGTTCGGTAGGATGAATGTCAAAACAAACAAGCAAACTAGCTAGTTTCCAGATGATGATTAACTGGTTAATAAACATGATGCTCTTACTTTAAATACTCAAGAATTTTTTAAAAGGCTATCTTCCCATAACGGTTTTATGGGCTTTTTTTTGACAAGAAGTACACTTTTGTGTCTGGCTTTCGCTTCTCAAGATCTCATGCCTAGCTGTTGAATGTTTGAGTAAGAATATGTTTTCAAAAGCCTTCCACATGTATCACAATGCTGTAGAACACATCTAAAAGTAATGCACTTACATATGTCTCCAAACAAGCCTGTTACGCTAATGACATTAGCTGAAATAAGATTTGTTCTTATGGATACAAGAGTTTTTCTCATTATGAATTACTGCATCCCTTAGTTTTTTTGAGAAATATTAATTTAATGTAGCAAATATATTTTGAAAGACTTGTGCATGTCTCACCTATAATGGTGGAAGATTAAATTAACTTGCTGCTCACTGCCTTCCAACAAGAAAGCGTCATATCAATTTGATTACTGAGAAATACAAGTTCTTGGTTTTACAAGATGAGCTTTTTCAACTCCCAGCATTGCTGATAGAAATATATGTGTCTCAGTCTTAAATGCAGAACTTCCTAAATCTGTCCTCATACATTTAAAAAGAAAAGAAGTAACTTGTAAGCAATAAAAGAGAATAAGATGTTAACTAATTGCTAGAAAGTGATTGACTATACAGAAACCTCTTATTGGAGATTACTAAGTGCTAGTTATATATTAAAGCTGTATTAATCAGCTGCTTGCAATTAGTTTTAATGATTATTTTAAAAAATCAATCCCATACGCCCTATATATAGTTATCTTGCAAAATGTAACTGACACTTTGAAGATGATGATTTTTAAATTCTGTATATTGGGAAAACACTAGTAGTACCTTTCATTAGGGAACATAAATTACTCTAAGAAGTTAACAATTTTGAAATAAGGCATTTTGACATGCAACTTATTATACAGGAGCTTGTTGAAAGATGCTAAAAGTAATGTCACAGTTCTTTAGCATATACATAGCTAGCAACTGTGTTAGAGCCTTGTTTGTATGTTTCATGAAGTGCACAATTGCAGTGTTTCATAAGGAGTAAACACTTTAAAACTCATATTTGCATGTGTGGGGGTGAACACAAGGAAATAAAACAAAATTCCCTCCCAACAACGACAATGTGTCTCTAAATGAGGAAGATTTGATCTACAACATTCATCTGTGTAATTACAATGGAAACAAAATTTGCTCAGATATAAATGTAGATTGTTTTCTGATTTTGCGAGAATTTTGAGCAAGTCGGTTTTATTCTATTGATTGAGTGCATTGCAGGCATTTAATATATCCTAGTACTAAATATTAATACTAATTAATGCTAACTAGTGCTAAATAGGAATACTACTTAGAAATACTATTAAATAAAGATCTATAACAGCCCTGGTTGCCATATATCTGCATATAAGTGTCTTTTCTATCATTTTTTAAATGAATGGGAGCTCATTTTGACTTGCAGTTTCCTTATTTTGGAGTAAAACTGGACCAGCTCTTCTGAAGGCTCTGCTATCATTGCTGATAACAATTGCACTTGAAGGCAAACATCATTTTCTTGATGCATTTTTGTTGG
The DNA here is from genome assembly GCF_000687185.1 of Egretta garzetta. Classification (NCBI taxonomy): domain Eukaryota; kingdom Metazoa; phylum Chordata; class Aves; order Pelecaniformes; family Ardeidae; genus Egretta; species Egretta garzetta. Next base: position 2,076,132 of record NW_009258268.1, read on the forward strand.
TAGAAAACCAAATTGCACCACCCACATTCAAGTGGGCATTGCCAGACATCTCCTGTTTATGTACGTGCTCCTTAAGTCATAACAAAGAACACAGAACAAGTGAACATGGCTTTTTTTTTTTTCTTTTTAAAAAACAGGACAGAATTGATCTTATCTGATTTAACTGGCCTCGCCTAACTCTAAATCAGCCTTCTTAGTCCTTTGTTTAAATCAGGAAGAGAAAAAATAATGACATAGCATTTCATTTCCCCTATTTTGAGCACCTATCCTGTCCTATTTCAGGATAGATACAATGTGCTTATTTCTCTCCATCATCTTTAAAATGGATTTGAGGTGCTTATCTTTCAAAGGAATGATTAACATTATTGTGCCTAATTTGAGGTAGATAAAACCCCTTCAATAATATTTAACAAGTCTGCCTTTTCAAAGGGGATCACCTTTCACGTATATCTTACATATCATGTATTTTTACAGAGAGGAACAGAATGTCATATTTACTCCCTTCTGATTTTGTTTTTGTAGGCATTTAAACATAGGAAACTATCCTTATCAAAAAGCCAGTAATTCAGGTTGCCTGAATTTGCATGAAGAAAAGTATTGGGTCTTATTTCCTGGTATTTAGATTCAATGATCCAAGTTTTGCTTTGACTTATAATGGTCTAAAACCAGAGTGACTTCATTGATTCTGATGAATTATTTTTCTATTTCCACAGGACAAGTCTTACATAATAGAAAATGGAAGAAAGCCCTCTCTCTTATTACCAGTGAGTTTCTTTTTAAACTAGTCTATTTGTAATAAGTAACACAGTCCTTTTTCTAATCTATGTAGTCTATATTGGTGCTGAAAATAGAAGTTATTATTATCTCACACCTCAGATTGAAACATTAACCATAAAACTGGTTTTATACATTAACATTCCTTCTGGCAAGGTAGACACAAGATTAAAATACTTCTCTAACAAAATTCTTGTAATTTCACATTATTCAAGTATTATCCGAGATGGAGAACTATAGTGATTTATTGTGGAAAAATTAAGAGACCTATTACTTGCCATAGGAAGTACAGACATACTGTTAGCTTGACATAAACCACATAAAGATATTAAATGTGACTCTAATTAGTTTTATTCACCACTCAGGTCTCCGCAGTTAGATTCCTTTGATGCCATCCTGCTTCTGTCTAACATGAGTAATGGGAATGGCTAGTGAATAATATTTCATACTGCCACATTCCAGTAGAAGTAGTTTCCACTTGTATGCACAGTTCCAGTGGATGCACTTTGATAAAGTGGTAAAAATGAGAAGCTCATAACTATCTCATTTCTTGACATACAAAATCCTGTAGATTCGTAATACATCAGTATGTGCAAAATTACCCTTTGCTAATACAATGAACTTGTTTATTATAGCACACTATGCTTACTCAATGGCTATTGTACAATACATATTTTCTCTTTACTTACATAATGTTACTCAGCAATAAAGGTACATCATATGATTAAAAATAGCCTCAATTAAACAAACCAAAACCAACTTTCTAACTTGTTAAGAAATAACCAGAACAACTCAGAAACAGAAAGAAACAGTCTGCAGCTTACATTAAAAGTTCTGGACCCTAAAGAATAAATTAACTGTTGATCTGGGAAAAAATCTACAAACTTGCTCCTAAACTAGAATTGTAACTTTAGTAAGTACCCTGGACCAAGGACATATAAGAGCTTGTGGCAGATTGACCTTTGCTGGCTGTCAGGCACCCACCCAGCTGCTCTCTCACTCCCCCTCAGGGCAAGGGGAGGAAATAAAATGGAAATGCTCAGGGGCTGAGACAAAGACAAGGAGATCACTTACCAATTACTGTCATGGGCAAAACAGACTTGGGAAAATTAATTTAATTTATTGCCAATTAAAATAGGTCTGGATAGTAAGAAACAAAGACAAATTAAAACAATGCCTTCCTCAAAACGCCTTTTTTCCCCAGGCTCAACTACATTTCTTCATTCCTGACCCTAGCTACTCCACCCCCACTGAGCAGCACAGGGGGATGGGAATGAGAAATTGAGTTCCTGTCTGCCACTCCCTCCTCCTCACACTTCTCCAGCGTGGATCATCTCCATGGGCTGCAGTCCTTCAGGAGAAACCTGCTCCAGCTTGGGCTCATCTCCACAGGCTGCAATTCCTTCAGGAAATCCCTGCTCTGGCGTGGTCCTCTCCACAGGCTGCAGGGAATACCTGCTTTACCATGGTCACTTCAAAAACTTCAATGGGCTACAGGGCAATACTTGATCCAGCTCCTGGAACACCTCCTTCTGTCTATCTTCTCTGACCTTGGTGTTTGCAGTGTTGGTTTTTAACTCACTCCTCACAGCTGTGCAGCATTTTACCCTTTCTTAAATACTTTTTCCCCAAAGCTGAAGGGTTCAGCTGTGTCCTGTGGTGGGTCTGTTGGTCTTGGCTGTGTTTGGCACGGGGTAGCCCCTGGCTTCTCCTCACAGAGCCTACCCCTGCAGCCCACCTACTGCCAGCACCTGGACATGGACACCCAAAACAAGCCTCTGACTAAAGAGACCTCATGATTATGCTGCTGTTGAAACTTCTGAATGAAGAAGGTAATAAAATATGTTGATACCATTTTTTCCTTCTCACAGGGAACACATTAATTGCATTATTTCACGTTGTCTGGTACTTTCTGTGTGGCCTGCTGAATGGGAAAGGCAATGGGAAATGCTGTATTAAATTTGTGCATTACAGGAATTGTTCATCTGTGTCAACATTGAATAGGGACAACAGTGCTTGGCTTAGAGTGAGAGGACTTAGTGGCTTATGGTGAAAAAATGTCAGCAAAAAGGGTGGAAAGAAAAATCCTACATGTAACCAACAATAGCTGTATGATGAATACAGTTATATTAAATAAAAATGCTTACAAAGCTTGCGTTTTGGAAATCAGTGATACTGGCAAAATAATGTTTTTTTCCTATAAATAGTACTTTCATTGGGACATTTTCCAGGTATAATTGTACTAGAATATTGATGAATTCTTTCCAGAAATAAGATTCCATTAAGTGGTTTTCCAGATGAAAAGAACAATCTAAATAGATTAATATTTTTTATTACATTTTAAGTTTTCAGCACTGAAATCCACTTAGCGTTTTTCAGAAGCAGTCAAAAAAAATCAAAAGGAAAGGGGAGCTGAAATTAATAACAACAGTGATAGGAGCAGGACTCAGGTTATACTGATTGGAGAATAGGTTCAAGTTTAGGCTGCAGTTTAGAAAAGGCACAAAAAAAAAAATAAATGTGAAAGTAATTGCTCCTAAAGAGACAGCAAGGTAAAGAGAATATTCTATGTCATGTATAAGGGCAATATGAAACTTTTCTGTTATGACCTTGCTGACTTTCTCATTTTTTTTCCTTTTTTTTTTTTTTCTTTTTATTTCTGGCAAGCTGGGAAAGATAGGGCTGAAATGAGTTCTTAATTAAAATGAAGTGAATTGAGGAAACACTGATGATTCCCTGCTATCTTGCTTTTGTTTGGAAACAAAATGAAGAAATGAGAGGTCTGTTTAGCTAAAGAAATGCTAGGATAAATTTTAGTTAGCTATTTACTTTTTAAATGTAATTTTAGCCTTGCAGTATGATAGTAATTGCTGACATATGTTTGAGAAGGTCAAATTTAACAAGTGACTGAAATAGCCACTAGAAGTTCGATACTTCAATGTTCTGGCCAGTAAGGTAAACAAATATTTAGGGAGTAAGTAGGTAAAGTAAATAAATTACAGATAAAGAGCTGTTTTGAAAGAGTGGTTCCTTGCATCCAGATTGATAAATGCCCCCATACATCTCTTCCCTATTGTGTGTTCTTCAAGGCAAACAATGCAAAGACATCACCCTGGATTGAAGACTTCTTTACCTCAAGAATTGAGGTAACATTAACCCTACCATGGGATTTCCACTGAAGTAAATTTTGTGTTTCGTGCAAAAATTGAAGTATATTTGGAAAGAAATGAACTTGGAAAAAAAAATTTATGGATTGCTTAGGCCTAGTATAGTGTCAGTGTGATCTGACAGTCAACTTTTGTCTGTGAAGCATGGATAAACATTTTAAAACCACAAAAATATCACTGACATCATGGCATAAATACGTATCTAGTTAAGATTTAAATGGGTAGTCCTGTCAATATTTACTGAAGGAAGGAAAAATAAAAAAAGATTAGTTTAGGGTTGAAGAATTAGCCATATTGTGTTAGATCAGAACAGGGTCAAAAATAATGACTGAGATTTTCACTGGGTCTCCATCAGAACTAGAATATCCATTAGAACTGTCCATCTAATTGAGCATTAATGGGATTTGCATATCTAGTTCCCACGTGACTGAAAATTCTGGACCTAATTACTAATTGAGAGGAAAAAAAAAGGCAGAACACACAATGGAGAATTGCACATAGAAGCCAGAAAACAAAAAGACTAAAATAAAAGCAAATCTTTCACTAGCTGAAGCCATAACCCTGAAAAGTACAAGCAATACCTGCTGTTGAGCAGAGGTGTTAAAGGAGAATCAGGAATGCATTTTTTCCAAAGTTCATGTAAGAAAAGACCCAATACCTGCCGGTAACAGTAATGTGGAGCTTACACTGACACTGTAATGTTTGGGAATAGATTTGTCAGTGACCTAGAATCATGCCTCACTTAGAAACTTTTTGCCATATCTTTGAAGCAAAGATACAATTTTCTTAGCAACTAGAAAATGTACCAGAAAAGAACAGTTACCCACAGAAAGACTAAAACACAAGCAATCTCTCATAAAAGCATTTTTTCTGCTTCTCATCGGTTACTGGCTCAGGTTTTGATCAGTTCATCTAATCCTGAAGGAAGTTATGTCCACTGGAACAACTGGATCAAACTAAAGCATGCAAACATAAATAATGTTTAATTAATGTTACAACACACTGGAGAGACAGTTACCATCAGGGACAACTGAGCTCCAGAGGAGTTTTCCAAAGAAAACCATGGCTTCCCTTGGTGCATTAACTGTGGAGCAGAACATCTTCAGTTTGCTGATGGGAATGGGAGCCTGCTTTGGAAGATAAGGCATTACATTGCCCAGCTGTAGTGTACAGACCTTCTCTGGAGCCATGCTTGGGAATAAAAGAGTTTGCCATTGCAGTGCATGACTCTGGGACTGAAGACAGACTCTCAACTGGCAGAGAGACTGCGCCATCACTTCTATGGTTTGCCTGCTAAGTATCTGCATAGTATATCTGTTTGCAGACCTGTGCAATGGTTTACATAGTTGGTGAAGTGAGCAGTGGTAAATTACAGTCCAAGATCTCTTTTTGTTCCTTCAACAGATTCCCTGCCAGTCACACTATGTCTCTAGTTCTGTGAAAAGAGGTGACGAGGTACTTCCTTCATTTCCCCCCTCCCTGTGTTAGCCCACATCAACTATATTTGCATGCTATGAATGTTTCCTCATCTCACATTTGCAGGAAGTTTGTAAAAATAACTGTTGACCCTTGGTATTTTCAAGAGAACCCATTCTGTTATGAACATAGGAATATGATTTCAAAGTAGAATGAAGCAGCAACAGAAGGTGATGTATCAAAAAAGAAAAGGGTTCAAGAGCTATTGTTGATTGCAAAAGAGGTGTTCTTTCGTTTCTTCCTTCACCTGGGTGGGAAGTGGGGATAGGCAATCCCCTGAATGTCAGTGTTACTGCTTAGACCCTCCTTTGCAATAAATGAGAATCTTCCACCTTTACTTGACTTGCCTAATATTTCTGAACTGTCCAAAACTAACAAAATCCTAACAAAATCTTATGCTTAAGCAAATATGCTCACTTGACGACATTCCAGAATGACAGGTTTACCATCTGTCTTACTTACAGCACTTCTTCTTGTTCCAGTCCTCTAAGGTTTTACTAGAGAAATTCCACTGTAAAAACATTGGCATTAACTGTTTGAAATACCAAAGCCAAAGCTGAATATTTTTGTGAGATGCCTAAATGAACCTGTATGGTGCTTGCCACTTTAGTGTGAAAACAATATATAAAGGATATAACATGATGATCTTTGACTCTTTTGTTTTCATATAATTCAGCTGGCAATATGTAAACAGTGACTGGTATTATTAAAAAGTTTTCTTATCCTCAGAAAATGGATTCTGAGGCTGTGTAAAAACACTCTTCCACTTTGAGGAAACTGAGGTCCAAATAATAATGTATACCCACATAGTTTGGAACCATCCATAATATCATTATGAATCTTACAATGTGCATTCATCTATGTAATTTGATGTTCTATGGGTTCTTAACACCTCATGCCACAGCTGTTTGGAAAGACACACCAGTAATGCATTTAAAAATTTTGGCATCTAACAAGAAATTTCTATGAAGCAAAATGCATATTTATTAATCAGCATTTTAAATTTAGGGAATGTCTAGTACTTTTGTACATAAGCTTTGTCATCTATGCCTATAGGCTGTTTTTTATAATCCATGTGTGTAAGAAAGCTCTGAATGCATACACTGTGCAGTCTATTACAATGAACTCCTTTAATAATCAGGTGAAGTAAATGTAAATGTTTTCATGTAAGCCATGCTGATACTGTTTAGTGAATGTCAACTTCAGCCACAATGAATCTTTATGTACTTGTAAAGATCATGGAATAACTAAATTAGTATCATAAGCTAGGGCATTAGAGGGTCAAATTTTGCATTTAGATATCCAGGTAAACTCAGTCATGGCAGATACTTGTATTGAAGTTTGCACTGTGACCTGAACTTGCTGCTAATTCTGAAGATGGTGCCTTTCAATATTGAAAAGGCATACATAGAGAATATGGTGGGACATGAACTTTCAGAAAATCTAATATTGTGAAATAAAAATGAAGCTACAATAAAATGTTCTTTTTTTTTAGAAAACATTATCAAATCTCTTTGTAGATCAGCTCAAATGAAGCAGTACACTGTCCTAATCAGCTAATTTAGTCCTTGTTTACCTTAAGTTGATCCACCCAAACGACAATGAGCTATGTAGAGACTGAAACATGTTTACATATATCTGTGGTGTGGGGGTTTTTTTTTGCCAGATCAAAGAAAATGATTGCTTTTGTAACACAAAGAGGACCTAAGAGGATGAAGTAAATGTATTCAAAGTACTCAAAGAGACAAAATAGTAGAATTTTAATCCTAAAATTATCTGCATATACATATATACACATATAATATACACATGCATATGTATATATGTATATGTATATCTATACATATTTTAAATATAGTCACATACACAGTCTTGGTGTAATTGCATCCAAATTAATTATGTATTCATTTGGAAGCCATGTGGTATAAATATGTTCGATGAAAGCTCTCTGCCAGCCCCTACTGATGAGTCCAGCTTCATTGCCAGAGGTGACGCCAAGTGTATCAGCATAAACACACTGGCTGTGCTTTCACTTAATGCTGGGAGACAGACTATCCATGGGCTTTGGGGCGCTGCTAGCCAGTGACAGCAAGTCATGACACACTTGCACTGAAAGATCATAATGCTGTGTCAAGAAGATGTATATCTAGCAGATATACATATTCTCAGCTGTGGGAACAGTGGCAGAGCATTTATACCTAAAATAGCAATATGATAATGGGTTTGCCTCTATTTTTAGAAACATGGATTTACTTATTGCTACCACATTTCATTGCGTCTCTTTTCTGACTTGTTGTTTGGGTTTTCTTTCATTTTAAACAAAAACTTGCTTAATTAAGAATGCTTGAAGAAATGGTTAGCTTACCCAAGTTTCTAGGTGATTGTCAGGGAGCAGCAAGGGAGGCTGCTCTGCATGGGAAGGGGAGCTGGGGGCCGAGGGTAACGGCAGGGCCAGCAGGACAGGGATCTCACTGGCAAGGGCACAGCCCCTCTGTGCTGGAACAAGGTGAGTGGAGCATGGCCAGTAATAGTAACTAGGGTCAGCCAAAAGTGTGGTGAATGCCAGACAAGTCTGTAGTGATTAGATAGGTCTGACTGAGGTCAAGCCAGGAAGTCAGATCTGCAGGTGAGGATCTGGGGCTGGATCAGCAAGGTATGTGGCCAGGCAAGGGCATAGCTGAATTATACTGTAGGAAAGGACCAAGGGTGAATGTCAAGGATTAAATGCAGCTTCTGAACAAAGAGGGTGATGTCTCCACTTCTTGCTGCTCTATCGTATACTGCTCCTTCCACACAGCTCTCTGATTTAAGGCCTCTCAGTGGCACCAAAATCTGTTTATGAGCCTAGGGAGCCAAAACCCTGATGCAGGGAAGGAAAAAGAAGCTGAAATTGGGGCACTGACAGCAAGAGACAGAAGTGGTACATCTGTTAATTTTGAAATGAATTTATATGTATTTGAACTTGATCCTTGTTGCTACCAACAGTTCCCGCAAAAAAGTTTCAAATCAGAGTTATGGTGATAGCTATGGTGAGAAGATAAACTCCTAATAAGAAATATGATGTAGCTGTGGCTGTTCTAGTCACTGGAGAAAGCATGTAGATGAAGATACAAACAATAACGACCTGGTATTTTAACAGTTGGCTTAACCTGATACAGTGAAAACAAAGATGGTGCTTCTTTGCCTATAACATTGATCTTTTCAATGAGTGTGATGAATGGAAGCCATGTAGTAAGGTACTTGTTACAATCTCTTCTGAGATTAGTCACCCCTTCCATCATCAGCACATCCTATTCCTTAATGATCCATCTGTCCAGCAATAGATATTTGGACTACACCATGCAGCAGCAATAGGCCCTTTCAGCTGAAATAATGAATGTCTTAGTTGTGCTTCTGAGGTATTCAAAGATGAATTTCAAACAACATCCTAAAATATCTGTCCCTGAACATGTTTCAGCTGCACAGGATCGTGTGTTCAGTTGCCACCAGCTCATCCTTTCTTACTTAGCATTTTAGATACTCTGTGATATTTGCTGGTCTTGAGTTCAAACAACCTCCTGGGATAATCAGTGGTTCTGAATATTGCAGGCTTAGATTTTAAACATGTCAAGTAGATAATAACTATCCCAAAATATTAAAGTATTTGATCTCTATAACTTGGCACTTGATCAGAGTTAGCCAGAGCCTTTTTTCTTTTTTTCCTGAACTTAGAAAATATGCAAAGATCTATGAACTCTGATGAAGTAAATGCATAAGTACTTGCTTACCTTTATGTTCAGTAGTCAACAGTAGTCCATTTGTCAACAGAATTTGAAAATTCCTCATTAGGGAAGGAATAAAACAAGAAAACCTGTCATTACAGAAATTAATGGTGAGTTAAATCTTGAATACTTCATGTGATTTTGATTCTACTGGGGAAAAAAAAGAAGGAGGCGGTAGAACAAGAGGTAAAGATAATGGTGGCAGGTGGAATCGAAAGTATTGAATGATTTCTGTACAAACATTAAATAGATGACACTTTAACATGGGAAAGAAATAGGTGATCTTATGGTAGATTCTATAAAACTATATATCTAGCAGATGTAACTATTCTCTTTAGTCTGTAGTGACAGACTGCTACTTCCTAAAATATCAAAGTGACAGGCAAAAGATATGTGGGGAAGAAATGGTGACTATTTCTTACATCAGAAAACACCAGAGAAACTTAATGAAATTAACAGGCGGCAGACTTAAACAAAAGGAATTCCTTCTTTACATAACACAGACTTAAGATGGGGAAACCATTGTGGCTATAGAAGCTACAAGTATAAGTGAGAAAGTAGAAAGCCGTAAGATGAATTCATGGAAGAGAAGATTAAAAGGGATTATTTAATATGGATGTACAGATATAACCTTTCACTCAGTGTGTCCTTCAGCCATAGACTGAATTAGCTGAGAGGAAACACCATGGGGGGGTACAATAGCATATTCATTTTTTAGTCTTTCTCTAGCCTCTGTCAGAGATTAGCTCTGTAGAGTTCAAGGGAAGTCATCTTTCAGTAGGGCTACCTGCAAGCTTAAAATGGAGCATATTAATTGGTGCTTCATGATTGAAGAAAATGCTGATTCAAGAAGCCAAACCAGCTTACAGTCTGGAAGGAACTGATTTCTGCTGTGCTTGTATTCATCTTAAAAAGGAACTGTGGTTTGTAAGATGGTATTTGTTTACAGTGTATCAAAATGTAATAATTCATCTGGGAGAAGTTTAAGAGGTCCATAAATACAGTTCCTCAAGAGAATAAGGACAGGTGGAAACACAAAGCTTCATGAACAGAACTCACTTTAACATTTTGGACATAGAAATCAGCATTCAGCAAATATAAATGATCAATTAATTCAGATGTTTTGATACAGTGCCTGTGGTTTTTGTCTTTGTGAGCTTCTTAAAGGCCTATATTCAAACATGAATTTAAGATCCAGGAAAAAACCAAAATATGCAATGACCCACTAGGGCCTGTTTCTGGCCAGTAAGTTTGTTTCTGAGTCAGCCTGTCTAAAATGGCTCTGTCCAGAGAAATGTTACAGAGGAACACAGAGCTGGAGTGGATTCAACTTTAAAATTTTAATGCAAATTTTAATGCCTAAATTGTTTCCCAAGTGCTAATTACCAGTGCTTTATAGAAGGGAAAGACTAAAAAAAAAAAAAAAAAAAAAAAAAAGGAGGGCGGGTAGAGGAAAATTAAACCAGTATAAAAATTGTGTAAAAGGAAAAAACATAAAATAATGCTAGGAACAGTCAGTGGAAGCCCTGTCCGTGTGGACTGACATGATAACTTATAATTTCTCACTTGAAAGCTTGTAAAAGGTCTTTGAAATCCTCAGATGGGACATATTATTAAATGTGCAGTGTGAAAGCCCGAGCAAGATTCTGGTTTTTTGCCCTGTTAATTTCTGAACCACTCTGTTTTTCCATCAATACACTGGTGATAGTACAATGTTCACCTGCCGTTTCATACAAACAACAGCATACCCAGGCAGATGATGGCTGACTGAACTACTGCTCACCAATTTTAGCAAAAAGGCGTAGTTCCTAATGAGAACAGGCATTAATATCTTTCTCATGCAAATTATTACTTCTAACTAGCACTCCCCAAATCATTACAATCCAATATTGGATTCCTTGTAACAAAATGGAGTTGCTAGGCAACATGTGTGGTCAGCCTTTTTCTTGTGAGAGCTGACTTTAAAAAATGCTTTATGTATTCTTTTCTGAAATTCAAACTATTATTATTGAAATATGATTGCAGATGTGTTAAACTAAGGTTTCATAACAACTGAAAAAAGTAAGAGACATCACTTGACTTTTGCTTTTAAATTCAAAACTTTTTAATTTTGGGACACATTTTCCACTGCAGTTTTGCATGCAGAACCATCAGAGAACATTAATTAGCATGTTGTTAGGATGTAATGGATTTTAATAGCACAACTGGAAGGTCGCCACATGTCCCTAGAAAATTCTAAGCACAGATTCTCCAGCTAAAACAGAAAAAACAATGGGTAAGTATGAAACTAATGTGATTTCTTCTGAGGCCAGAATGTCAAAGTGAGTATGTAATGAAGTTTCTATTATTTTTCCTTTTTTTTTTTTTTTTTTTCTTTTTCCTTGAACACAAACCACACAGAGCAGAAATAAATCAAGTATCAGTTTAAGACTGGAACATAAAGAGGACTTAAAGTCATTTAAATGTATATTAGAAAAGAGTGATGAGCTGAAGCTTTACTTGGAGATAAGAGTAAATAAATTCCTTTACTCATTTTATGCATGCTGTGGTACAGCACAGTCTGACTTACATTAGAAATCAGTCTTGAGTCACAGAATTCAGATCATGATGCAGCCCTCTGGACACTGGATCCTGGGTCATCCATACAAATCAAGAACTGATTGAGGGGGTCTGCCTATGATTTCACACCCATTTCACAAAGCAACAAGTAAATTCTTATTTTCCCCAAATTACTTCTGTGAAAGTTGTTTCTAAAGACTGGACCAAGAAAGTTGTTTCTACAGAGTGGAAACAAAAGTTTCTCCAAATTCAAAAAGATCAGATATGTAATTTTGGCAAAGGTCTGTCTCTGCAAAGTCAATTTTGTATGCACAGTATTGACTATATTTCAATAAATAAGGTTAGAAAAGGGTTGTGCAATGACTATGTGGCCTACTGCAATATGCATTATGTTCAGCAATGACTCAAGCTTACAGGACCCAAGATCAGGACTTGTTGGACTGATAGATAAAAGAACGTTGGCAAGGACACTGGGATTAGCATGAATGTAATACTGCTGGGGGTCTTTTGACTTCCATCTGTCAAGAGAGGCAAGCAGATGTGGCTTCTCTGTAACACCTCATTGAAAGGATAACAACTCTAATAGTGCAGTACCTTGCCAAAGACCATGCTTAGTGAATTGCTTAGTTTCACAGAAAACATTTTGTACCTTCAGCAACAAGTTAGTGAACTTGATCAGCCATGTATCTACAAAATTTGTGTCCTTTGAGAAAAGATTATCTGTGTTCATTTAAATAAGTGGTTTCAGAAAACACAGTAAAATTAAGTCAGTAATTACTTGCCCCATGTCTAGGCTATGAACCAGAAAAGGTTGCTGAGATGATTTCTAATTATACCTCTTTTAAATGGATTTAAAAAAGCTAAATACTAGTAATGTCAGTGTCTCAAACCATCAAGGACATGATCTGTGTCTATATCTCTAACACAGCTGTAATGGGGCAGTAAATATGTGTGATAACAACATTACAACTTTTTTTCCTAGATTCTTGATATGTCAAAATCTGAGGTGAAACTACAGAGAGCATGCACTAGCAATAGTGTGTTTCATTACTAAATATCATTAACTGAGTTTATGGTAAACTATTAGGCTTGCCCTTGCATTAAACATTGTGATCCCCAGGAATTCAGTTTGATCTCCCTGGTCCAAAAATTTCCATGTTTAGATGCAATATATTCTGCATCCTACCAAATAACAAGGGCTATAGAAAATACTAGACATATAGTAGAAAATTGGACTAGAAAAAGTGATACATGCTGAAGTGACAAGGGTGGGATATGTGTCACTTCACTCCAACCTTTACTCATTAGATGTCCAAGAGGTATGGCTTGGGTTCCTCCTTAGTCAATAGAGAAAGTCAAGAAACTCATCTTCTTTAGGCATATGTTTGAGCATTGGTGAATCTACCTGTGGAGCACCAAACTCACACTGCAGTATTTCTGCAAAAAACGACGTTTCATGCTGCAGTTGGTGTAATGACACGGTGTTAATGTACAGCTAGATTTAAATTAGCCAACTTCAAGAGCAGAAGGCCCAACTGGCCCAACTACATATGACATAATTCAGTGATAATCATGATAAATTAACCTATGCAAAGCTTCCTGCATAGGCTAAATTACTTTTGATAGTTGAATTGGCTTATTGATAGGTCATTTGGTTATCTCTAGAGAATACTGGGGCCTTCTGTATAGTCATAACTTAGTAGCCATATTTATCACAGGAAAGCATCTCTTCTCTTTAAGTCAGGAACTGAAGTGAAGTGAAAATAGCTGAAGATAGGAGAAAGAATTAGACGTGCTTACCTCATTTTCACTTTTACAAGGCATAACATTATGATTACAGTCAGAGACAGTATACTGATCTAGATGACCTTTGGCTCTCTCATTCCCTTTCACAGTTTGCTTTTACATAAATACTAACTGTTCAAAACGAGACTGTGCACATCATTGTAGTACTGAGGCTTTAAATATTTCCTGTTTCCTTTCTGTTTTCAGCTGAAACAATCATGTTTGAACAGGTAAGTGTTACTTTAAAATTTTCATATTAATTCTAAATTTCCATTTTGAACATTGAAACTTCAAAGCTGTTGATTTCAGGGATGTGCCAAAACAGACGTGAAGGATGGGACCTGACTCTTCTGTTAAATAATGGTGATTAATGGTGATTAATGTGGAGAAGCGTTGCCCTCCTCATTCAAAATAGCAGTAATTCCATTTCTAGTAAAGAGATGAGAATGGCATGCACAGTAGGATACTTGGGATTAGCAGACTGATTTCCCTTGATCCAAGGACTTCCCACTAATTCTAAGAGATGGAGTTCTATATTAAAGAATAAAATAGAAAAGGACTTTTGTTGAATTAGGGAAAAAAAAACCATGAACTGAAAGAAATATAGTCGGTTTGTAACAGCAATTGATCAACAGTAGGAGAAATTGAAATTAATCAAAAATTAAAACCAACTAATTTGTGATTTTTTATTTTTTATATACTTGTAATTTTTGTTGTTTGGCTTGTGCAACTGATGGCTCATTAATGTTTCGTTATAAAAGAAAACAGTACGTGAATTCTGATTACAACAAATTTATGTTAGCTGTATTCTTATGATGTTTTCTCTTTTTTTTTTTAATGTAAGTGATGTCTCATTAAAGTATTACCACTAATAAAAGTTTCTGGGTTAGAGGCAGCTTCTTTATTCTCATTTTCATGGTTCCTTTGGCAATGCCTAACTCACAATATCAGTGGAGATTTAATACAAGTTAAGAATATGACAGAGACAGGCAAGCTGAAATGAGAGCGATCAGATAAGGCATATAATAGTAGACAGAAAGTAAAGATAAATACATAGGCTCTTAGTTCATTCTTCACATGTTATGATTACTGAGGAAGGAACAGAATTTAAACTTCTACCAGAAACAATAAAACATAAACGTCCAGAGGTAAGTTGTCATGGTGATCTGCCACTATTTGCAGATAAGCCCCCAGCCACTCCACAGACCAGAGTACAGGCAGTAGTGAGTCATAAAAAGGGTCTCACCAAACCTTAGGGAGATGCCTTCACTAGGTTTTGATAGAAGTTCTCTCTCTTTTGTCAATGAAATCTCCTCTTTAGGATGCACTCCATCTTCTGTTATATATAATAAGTGGCTCTTCTGTCATGCATTGGTGGGCTGCGGGAGGCAGTAAAGTTAGTTTCCTTTTATGACTCTTACAGAGACAGCAGGCGACAATGTTAGAACATTATAGTCTCTCTTTCTGGGGAAGAGATGGTGTTACTTCTGACTGCATTTGGATCAGTCATTGCAGAATGCCTAGTTTTGTTTCTGGTGGTCTCTCTGCCTTACTGATGACAAACACTAACAGAACTTACAGCCAGACAGAGAGGAAAATGGCATGTTTATTTCTAACTCTTTCAGAATATATGGGACATGATAAATGTAAGAAAACTGTGTATAAGTGCTGCTTCCAGATCTTAGAGATAAAGCATTCCCGTGCCAAAACATTATTCAAATGTGATGAAAATTGTCTCCAAAGATGTTGTAGGTGGTAGAGAGACTGATAGCCCTATTCACAACACTTCAATCTCCCTACCAAATACAGGTTAAAAATAACATGACACTGGTTTGACATAAATTGCTGCAGACTATACATTTGTCATTCCTATTACTGAATAGAAACCAGGCATTATGGGCTGACATGCATTTCATTCAAATATGTCTGAGACACTTAGATTGGAAAATAAATGAAACAGTCAATACTAGTGATGTGATTAATATAGGGTCTGGCTTGGGCTGACTTTACAAGTGTGCAAGAAATTGCTTGTTCGACATCAGAGTATTTTCATTGTGCAACAATTAGGGGATTGTAGCTATGAAAAGCACCTTCAGCCTCAGTGAACCTGACTGTGAGGCACCATGTTTGAAAAGCATTTGTGTTTACAGTGGAACTGGGTATGCTCTTTTATTTTCCTGCTTTGATGTTCATAAGCAACAGTTGAAGAAGGGGCTCAAGTTAGCATTTCAACAGTTCCTGTTGCTGCAAATACCTTCTTCTGGTATTAACTGCTACCATGTTCTGAAAGCAACTTAAACTGAGCTCTAAGTATGGCTTCAAGCATGCCTCTGTGAAAAACAGGCATGGATGACCCCTGTTAATACTTATACAAATTTCATAAGTTCTTTATATCAGATAACTTGTAGAGTGCTCACTTTCTATGACTGTGTGAGCAAATTAATTTATGAAGTGTGGAGGAATCACATAAAAACATCAAACGTTAAGTAAATTCTGCATAATAATGTGGAAGACACATTGTGAAATGTTTCTTATTAATGTCAATGCTAGTAGCTTTTTTCCATAACATAGTCCTTTGCAGAATACTTATAAATGCCCAGGGCATTATAATTCCTCTTCCAGCTAAAGGAGAAATCAGTGACATGAAGTTTAAATATAACTTGTTTTATTTGCACCTATATACGCATTCTGGAATATAGATCTAAGCAGTCATCACTTTCACACGTATCAATTTAGCATTCTTGTTGAGAAAACCAGCCTCAGGATTTTACTCTGATCATAAGTTTAGAGATGCAGACATATTTTACCATAAGAAAACATCCTGCTGCCTTGAATATGCAAAACTAGCAGGGTGGAAAAGGGCTTTTCCCAGCAGAATCTTTGATCAAAATCCTAGAATATAAAAAATCAGCAGGATAAATGTAGCAGTGACCCAGGACGATATCCAAGATAATAACTGTAAATATTTACAACTCACCAGAGAAGTTGGCACTGAGCTCTAAATTTACATGTATGATTTGCAGGAATGAAAACTCAATCAGAAAACAGGAATGGTGGCCTTCATGTTGCTTAGCTTTTGATTAGGTATTTTCACCTGATTTTCTCACTGGGGTCTTACTTTGTAGCCAGTGGAGAGAAATAGGAACCTCTATGGCTTAGACATGCAGGATGTAAAATCAGCTCACTTAAAAAATGTCTGCTGTTATAATGGGTGTTTGGGATGAAATGAATTTACATCCAATTATTTCCTGTGTTTTCCTGCTTTCATGTTAAACATTCATGATTCTGTTTGTTCTTGAAAAATATGCTGGCTCACAGTGGAACAGGACATTTTACCTAGTGAATAGACATGCACTCCTCATTCTTATCGACTACAAAATGTACATTTGTATAGACAAAAGTGACTAAAACAATAAACCAAGACATTATGATTTCTAGCAGAATTTCTTCTGCTGATTTTAAGACCAGCCTGGAAGTGAATGTTGTTGTCAGGATAAGTTCATAACAGGACTAAAGTTTGTTGCCTGCTTGCTGTAGTGAATGAACCACTGGAACCCTTTGTAGTAAGACCTCATATAGGACAATATGCAGCAGTCTCACCATCAGCAGCTCAGATAGGTCAGCCTGTTTCTCCTGTGGCTTGGCTTTCCCAGTAATACAGACTGGCAGGTGATGCAGAGTATGACAGTTTTCATTTCCAACACAAATTACTTCTGGAGATAAAATAAGTTAGAGCTCTTTCAACAGCATGGAAGGACCTTGAAAGGAAAGATCACATTTTATAGACATTATCTAGGCAAAAGAGGTAACAAAATGGGGCCAGGAGTCAGATACTACCTGCTCAGTTACTCAGACTATGAGTTTTGATCCAGATTTTTTTCTAGAATGATTCAGCTGGCCAGACCAGATTAAACCCTGCTGCTGCAAGATTTCTGTGTCCACAGGTTTACAGATAAAGACTTTGTTACTGTTTTCACCAGAAAGCTACAACAGCTAAAACCCAATTATTTAGAGTCAAGGCCTTGAACAGCACTAATACTGACCCTGAGAACTAGAGCAGACAAAAAGGTTGGATTCGTCTGACCAATTTATAGACATCTGCAGTGCGGGTGCTTATTACCAAGGTATGTGTCTCAGTTCTCTTCCTTGTCACAGGAAGAGGTTTTCTAGAGTAAAAACATCTCATCCCACAGGAACGATCTAAAATAGGCCACTGAACCTCAGAAGAACCTCTTTCTCTCCATCGCCCAGAAGAGGAGCCAAGCATTACCAGTTCATATGTAGGTGCCTATATTGTCAATGACTGTGGTCAGTTAGGTGAGAGGAATCTAACCCAGGTGGTCAAGGAGGAGATGAGAAGTCCTTACTCCCTCTTTGTCCTGGGCTGCTGCAGACAAAACAAACCCTAGCCTGAGGTAGCTCTTTGAAGCTGCTCAGACTTATCCTTCCCCTCTCTGGCCATTCCTAGGAATTAATCTGCCTAAATTTTGACTAACTGTAAGCTGTAGACATACATCTTCAACACTCCCTGATTCACTGCTTACTTCCAGGTAGAAGAAAGTGCCAGATAGGGCAATTTTGCTCCTGCAGGAGAATCCTCTCCAGATCTTTGGAGCTCTTACAGAGGAGCAAGTTATGCACCACTGAGTATTATAAAGAAAGGGAAATGTTTTTGACCCTGAAATCATCAGCTGTTATTTAAAAAGAAGCCTACCAAACAGAGAAAGCTATTTTCTTGGTTCTTACTATGCACATTTAAAAGCTCATTAGTAAATGCTCTCATCTTGTCCAAGCATGCTTTTCAATTCTGTACTATACATCATCAGCATTATAAAGCTAATACAAGTCCTGAAGAATCTCTTTCTCATTCTTTTAACCCTTTACCTTTCTTATGGCACAAAATATTCTTCTGAGGATGTTAAAATCACAAATAGACTGGTTTTGTTGAAACAAGCCTGCTTTTATGTATATTTCTTGTTACTAAATATATTGGAAATAGTCTTTCACAGCACAGCATGTGTATGTATATTTGTGTTTATAAATTGCATAGCGAAGATATATATACATTTGTATATATGTAATATGTATATACTATCTATTCATAACAAGAGCAAGTTGAAAAGAGCCAAGTGTTCAATTAATGAAAATAAACAAGCCTCCTGAAAGCCAGGAAGCTGTGCTGCTTTACAGCATCAGATGTTCAAAGTGAAGTATTGGATTTGATCATAGCTGAGATGGGCAGACTTTGCTTAAGACTCTGAGCTGTACATGGTTTTATACAGGTACCCCTTGGACGCACATGGGTCCCAGTGGCATTTAATGTATAAAGTTTATTTTACTTCTCTTTGAAGAGTTCCATCTCTTTGTTTGTTCCTTTTTTTTTTTTTTTTTTTTTTTTTCTCCTTGTAAGAAAGATGACGGGGTCTTGTGAATGAAAAGGATAACTATCGGAGTAGCTGTTTGATGAATGCAGACTTCTGTTTCAACTTGTACAATAGTGCTTGCAGGGGTGAGAGTAGGGACTCTCAAAGGCATAAATGGGAAATAAGCACAAACTTCTATCGACTTCCAGTGGGTGCTCAACAGCCTTTGATGACCCTTTTTATTGAATTTAGGTATCTGTATACGTTAATAAATCATCTATAAAAAGAATACAAAACAACGTTCTACACAAAGAATTTTTAATAATGAGGTGTTTTGCTGAAAGGTGGGGTATAAAGCATCAGTGTTATAATATCTGAATTGAGGACAAATAAATAAATCTCAGCCTGGAAAAACCTGCAGTAGAAACTTGTTTGCTAGCAGCTCATCTCCTGTATTTCAAAAACAAATGGAAGCAGAAAAACACGTTGAGACTAATCAGTATGAGGGCTGAGTGCAACTCCTATTATAAAGCACTTTATGCAGCAGATCAGTGTAAAATATTATTCACTGCATACCTGCATTGGTACTAATTATTGTTTACATAGCATCTAGATATCTTAAAAATATATAGACATCAGCTTGCAGAATGTGCCATGTTTTGGTTTTGATTTTGATATGTAATTTTCAATAGTGAAGAGTTTAAAAAAAAAAAAGGAAGGAAACCATGCCATGCTGTAGAAATATATATCTGTTTTAATATGACTTTTGGAAAGGCACTGTCATTTGCTTCACAAGTTCTTGGAATTTTCTCTAACAAAAAATCCTACATTCTGACTTCACATGAATCAGATATGCCAAACTTCTCTGGGAGTTGTAGGGTGTGGACTGAAGGACATCCCATCCAAGAAAAGCAATTAGAAAAATAATAAAAAAGAGCTCTTTCCACTGCTGTTCTGAAAGAAACCACAGCTGCTTTTAAAAGCAAAAAGGAAACAAACAATCCCGCCCCACCAAGTATAATAGTTTGCAAGAAAAAAATGTAAATTTCTATTATGGTAACCTGTAAAACAACAGAAACAAAGGAATTTATATAAAACACATGTTATTATCTTTGCAATTAATTTCACATTTAATTTGTTTCCCTCAAGTGTAGCCCTACATCATTTTATGGGGGAAAAATAGAATCTCATTAGCATTACTGGGCCATTTATATTCTTCATGTTTTTTAGCTTAGAGCTACCCAATCTGAGAAATTTTATTTGTTATGAATATTTATATTATTCTGCACCATGATAGTCCCATTTTATCACAATACTTCCTTCAAACACAAGGGTAGGTTGTAAGATTTCTTCCCACACATTTTTAGTAATCACTTTTCAAACAACTCCTGTTATAAAACACTTCTTTATGCAGCAGATCAGCTGTAAAATAATATTCACTGCATACCTGCATTTATACTAAATATTCTTTATGTAGCATCTAGATCATTTAAAAATATAGCAACATCAGCTTGCAGTTCCATGAAGCAGTCAAATTCACCACTGCTCTATATTTTGTCTCATTTTATTCTGTGGCTGCAGGCCTCCATATTAGCAGCTTTTCCCTCTTTCTTTGAGCCTACTTTATTTTATTAGCAGTTTTTTGTCCTTTCAGCCTTATTTTATTTTATTTTTTCCCTTCTCCATCCAATTTTGCATTATGGAAAAAGAAATCTGGGAGCTTTTGCTGACATACAGTGTATAAAGAAACTGTATGTAGTTGAAGTAGTTGACCTAGTAGTGGTAATCGTGCACAGAAATAGAACTGCAGGGTCAAGTTTTTGATCCATAGCATGGAGCTGTGCAATGATCAATTGCCTGTCCAAATCTTCTCCGTACTTATTATTTTTATGGAAATGTATCATCCCAGCTTCTGTTAGGTATTCTCAGCTTTGCTGTCTCCACCCCTTGGTGTTCCAAGTACTTCTGTGAGACTCAGTAAAATACCCTGAAAAACAAACATGGAGCCTTTTGAAATACTGGATTTTATTCTGGTTGCAGTTGGAAAATCAAAGCTCCAACTCCATTTTCTGAGAACCAGTATTAGAAAATGCAGATTGCAGAGAGCTTAATGGAACTGCCCTACTTTCTAGAGTCATTTGTTTTGATGAGAGCCTGAGCATAAATTCTGTGCAGAACACAGACAGCTATTATGCAGTTAATTATGCACAAAGTAAACATGTACAATTGCAAACAGCAGAATGCCACCTAATAATGGATAACCTGAGATTTATGGTATGCATGCCCAATCTGTAAAGGCTTCTACTCATGAATCTAAAATGAATGGAACATTACCTAAATGATCCAGAATGAAGGATTTAACATATCGCTCTACCCTTATTGCTGCTTATTTCCTGTCAGCAGATTTTTCATTTGGCTTTAATTTATTGCACATAAACACCATGCAAATTATTTGGTCATATTTAAAAACATATGGCCTGTGCTTCTGATTACTGGTTAGGCATTTTGTTACCAATTACTTGTTAAAGTAATCACTTCTTTAATTATACTGGTCAGCAGATAACGACTTTGCTTTCATTTACTTGAAGACTAACTGCAGCAAAATGAGTCATGATACCAATGTTCCTAGAAAAACAGGGCACATCCTTTTTGCACATATTCATTATCTTTCAGTTTCTTCATAGGTGTTTTTATAAATGTGATTACAGTCTACATTTACTTCAGGTAAGAAGGTGGTACTTTTCTGTGCCTGAGACTGATCAGTGCTCAGATGTAGTTAGCAGAGTTGCGACTGCATCAGAACCCACTAATGGGAGTGTTGGCTCACACACCACGATTAGCCCTCATCATCTCCATTGTGTCTTCTCTGCAAGGAGAAAAGGGCTTCAGAAATTCATAACTAATTGCAAAGCATCAAGGAACCCATCAGAACTGCTAGAGCAGTTTGCCAGTAAAAGGCAGCTGTTATTGTCTCTGCAGTTGGATTTCTAGCTTGCTCCTTTTGTTTTTGAGGGGAATAAAAGCAAACAAGCCCCCAAACCTTAAGACATCTTTTGTAGCTTTGCTATAACAGTGATTTGTGACAATGGGGACAGAACAATTTGTGTGTTTGAGTAGGTCACCACGTCAGTGGAAATATTGCTGCCATGGCTATCTAAGCCTTTGTTTCCTTCTCAGATTCGGATTATCATTAATAGCATGTAATGTCTCGCTGTAATCAGATTTTTGTTTCTTTATACTTGCTTCCTGTCTTTATTCTTTCCTTCACTGATTGCTAGGTCCTGTTAAAAGATTCCAGTGACTCAATTGCATTGTACAAACCTTCTTGCCTGGGACAGAAATAAAAGAACAAGACAAAAGAAGTGGAAAAATTAGTCAGGAATGTATGTATCAAAAACTGTATCTACACTGATAAAACCAGATCCATGGAGTGGGCTTAAGGACTTGTTCTGCCATCAAGAATGTTATTTAATTTCTGTCATGCTCCCAGTCATGGCTTTGTCACCCACCAGGATTTTCTGAGACAATATCTGAGTAGAATTTGGGGGATAGCACATGTCAGGGGGCTCTCATGAGAGCTGCCCATGAGGGGTACGTAGTGCAACGATTCTTTCCAGTACAGTCCTCCAACAGCATCCCAGCAAGACTGGCATCCTCAAGCACTCCCATGTGTCCACACTCAAGCTACACCTGAAAGCCTCCAAAACACCTCCAGTTTTGGGCAGTGACTGCAACACAGGTTTCTCAGTGGTCTAGACATGTTCAGCTAAAAAGAAAGCATATAGAGATGATAAGCATGACTTAAGGTGACCGAGGCCCAGGGAAAGATGAATACTAAGTACTGTGCAGTGTGGATGTAGCTAACCCAAACCATTTGCCCAGAGACTGATGCCTGCATCTGTTTTATTTAACAACAAATATTGGGATTCTGTGGAGATGGAAATGCATCATACTGTGAAATATTCTTGTCTACATGTGGATGGATGGAAAGAATACCCATCAAATACAATGGTTAGATCTTTCTGATGTTTAGACAGGGAAAAATGGTGTCTCCACTGAAAAACATGAGGATTAATTGAAAAGGTCTGTTCTATGCAGCATGTTCCCTTATACATCACTGTAACTCTACCACAAAAGAGATGCTATTACTACTAATATTGCCCAGGCTGAAGTGACAGTTGTGCTGAACTCTATAATTCTTTTCATATAGATCACATCAGGAAATTCGTCTGGAATAGTGAAGGAAGAACCTTCGTGATGCTGAGATACTTTGCTGTTGGCACACAAGCTGTCTAGTTCAAAGCTAGCTTGTATGGTTTTGCCTTTGACTGCAATTCAGTCATGCTTGGATACATAGCATCACTGATGTTTGAACTACTTAGGCACTGTTGTTTTCCAGAACAGTATGATATGACAGCCCCTACCCCTGTAGGTAGAGGGGAAGCTGCTCTCCAGCCACAATTTCTTTCAAGCTGTGTATTCTCCTTCCACAAGATGTTGCATCTGACAAAAAACCAAAACCAAAACAAAACACTCAGTTATAAAATTAGTAGTAAGGGCACATTGTGTGAAATTACAGAGAATGGAAATGAAACAAACTGGAGAACTAGCAACCACAGAAAAAAGAAACAAACCCAAAAGTAAGGCATTAGGTATGTCTCTCTTCTGGGACATTAAAGGTTACAGGTCATAAATGTGTACTGCACTGCATCATTCCTTTTCGCTACTTTGATGTTCCTGCCTCCTTTTTCTTGTATTTTTTTCTGAATCCATCCTGCCACCTTCATTAAGGGCTTATTTTCTTACAAAAAGGAAAAGGGGGGGGGGGAGAGAGTTTTTTTTTTTTTTTTTTTCCCCACTTGTTCCTCTGTAATTAAAGCTAAAACTTTAATTGTTCTTTACCAGCATTTTTTGCTTGCATAGCTCTTTAAAGATTTTTTCCCCCTTCCATTAACAATTTTAGCTTTGATTACTATTCTTTTCCTCTGGATCAGCCTGCTTTCACATGAGATCTCTTCTTCTTGTCATTGTAGCCTGCTGTGTGAATCAGGTAGGCCTGGTAAGATACCTTTACAATGGCAGCCTTTGTTGTGTTTGCTGGGCTAACAGCAAAATCAAAAAAAAAAAAAAAAAAAAAAAAAAAAAAAATCAACTCAGAGGCTTGCTTGTGAAAGAATTGGCCCTGCTGAATCTACAGTACAGAAAAAGGCAGAGAATTTTACACTTAAATTGAAAGTGTCTTATTGAAGTCTCTTGCTGAGAGGAAACCATCTCATGTTGTTAGCTTGATCTTAGTAGTTTTCATCTGTCTGATGTACTGCTCCAGCACTATGTTATACCCATTTTGCATAGAGGTAAATGACAGCACACTGCCCACGGCAACAGGGAGTCAGGTCCTTACTCTTTACAAAAGAGCTGTGGAAGCAGAGCAGTCACCCAAGCTAGGCTTAAACTCGCATTGCAGCCAGCTAGGCTTCCAGGAAAAGGCACAGCTGTAGCCAGCCTCTGGGGCTGGAGGGACCTCTGACTGTAACGGTGGCTTTGCAGCTGCAGCACTTACAGCCATGCATCCAACTGGATGTGAGGGTGACTGCTTCCAGCCTGAAGCCTACAAACAAGCATCCTCTACTAATTAGGAACAGAGGAAGAGGAGGTCAGAGGAGTTAGTAAGTGTGAAGTCAGTGCTGTGGCCAGTTAATAGTAATACCCTTTCCTGTTACTCCCATGAATGTATTACAGAAGTATTGGCAAATCTCATCCTGCCTGTAGGGAAGAGGGTGGCTGACATGTAATAAGAAAAATCTTTTCTTTTAGCTGCTAGTTTGAAGCCTGCTCAGACTAGAAATGGCAAAACTGTACCAGATGATGGTGTCTCTGCTGCTAATCAATAGTCTTGAAGTATTTATTTGTTGGCAGGAGTCTGTACCATAAAAATTCCTCTTTAGCAATAGAATTCCTTGTGTTTTAACAAATCAGGCCTAGGGCTTGGGTAATCTTGGTGAGTTGCAAGAATGAATGACTCTATGCTTCTGATGGTTTTGCTGTTCCTCCTGCATCTCCCCTTTTCATCCCCTGAGGGCTTAGCTGTGGACTGCAATAAGTCTTGGACTAGGACTGGGCTAGAATTGCCTCCCTGCTATGAAAAGGAGGAGTCAAGCAGTGGTGGAAGATAGGGGAAATACATTTTTCAAATGAGAGGACGTAGCAACTGTACTGAGATCCTAGAACAGGAGACAACTTTGCGTTAGGCCAAAATATGGCCAAGTAATAAATGTGGAAGAAGACAGGTAATCAGTTAGGCATGAGCTTTCTTGCACTGCAGCTCATGTCAACATTGTGCTATGGGGCAAAGATGTTTTCTGGAATTCTCTCTGTGATTTCTGGGAGGCCAGCTTTGGACTTGAATGAACAATATCTTTTATTTGTTTGCAGCTTCTGCTAGTTTCACCATCTGGCATGAATTGTACTGCACTGAACATGTTCTGTCTTATCAAATTCTATTATCACTTTGTGCTTATCCTGTAGTTTATCACTTTGCAACTGCTTCTGTAAAAATAAGTAAAGCAAGGAAATAAAACTATTAGTGGTTTGAAAACCCTTTAAAATCTTGTTGCA
>NW_009258268.1:2101641-2119125 GCF_000687185.1 Egretta garzetta
ACACCTGAGGCCTGAATCCTTGTCTCAAATACAGATAACTTTAATGTTCTTTCTGTTGTCTGTATGGCTTCATTGCTGTATAGTGTTATTTTAAAACAAATTGAGTATCTTTGGGTTTACAAAGCAGTATATCCCTTTTATTTTGCTTCCACTTATTTATCTCTAGTTCTAAACCACTATTTATTTCATGCATTTTCCTTCTATTTCTTTTCTAGTTTAATTTGGCTGGTATCAATTTCTAATTTTGTTGCCCGAGTTCTTTGGTTTTTTTAAGTAAGTGTATTTAAATTTTTTAACTGGGTTTAAGTGCTTCATTTTGCACGCACTTTTCATTTACCTTTTAGTTCAAAATCATATCTTTATTATATTTCTCTCCCTCTCTGTTGCAGTTTTGTTTATGTTCTTAAATATGCTCCTGTTTGTAGTGCAGAACTTAAGTACTGACTGCTTTCATTTTGCTCCTGTTAGCTACCCCTGGTCAAAGTAGGTTGATTTATTTACTTTTGCAGGGTTTTTTTTCAGGATCAAATCATTCACACTGTATCAGACAAGAGTCTGAACATCATGAAAATAATAAATAGAAGATATTTCACTCACAGCCCAAAAGTGTTAGAGAAAACTAATTTCAAAAGGCACTTTTGCAAACCATTATATACAAAAGGTTCAAATTTTTGAAGTATCTTAAATCTGATAGCTATAAATTTCAACTCTCACCTCTAGTTTCACCTTTTGAAGCTTCTTTGGCTTTCACATAGATGTTATATACTAATAAATCATAACATTGATAAGGTTGGAAAAGACCTTTAAGATCATCGAATCTGTTAACCTAGCACTGCCAAGTCCACCACTAAACCATGTCCCTAAGCACCTCGTCTACCTGTCTTTTAAATACCTCCAGGGATGGGGACTCCACCACTTCCCTGGGCAGCCCCTTCCAGTGCCTGACAACCCTTTAGGTAAAGCAATTTTTTCCTAGTACCCAATCTAAACCTCCCCTGGTGCAACTTGAGGCCATTTCCCCTCATCCTATCACTTATTACTTGGGAGAAGAGACCAACACACACCTCGCTACAACCTCTTTTCAGGTAGTTGTAGAGAGTGTTAAGGTGTCCCCTGAGTCTGCTTTTCTCCAGCCTGAATAACCCCAGTTCCCTCAGCCACTTCTCATAAGGCTTGTGCTCCAGACCCTTCAACAGTTTTGTTGCCCTTCTCTGGATATGCTCCAGCACCTCAATGTCTTTATGTAATGAGAGGCCCAAAACTGAACACAGTATTTGAGGTGTGGCCTCACCAGCGCCAAGTGCAAGGGCATGATCAGTTCCTTAGTCCTGCTGGCTACAGTATTTCTGATACTAGCCAGGATGCTATTGGCCTTCTTGGCCACCTGGGCACACTGCCGGCTCATATTCAGCCGGCTGTTGACCAACACCCCCAGGTTCTTTTCCACCAGACAGTTTTCCAGCCAATCTTCCCCAAGCCTGTAGCGTTGCATGGGGTTGTTGTGACCCAAGCGCAGGACCTGGCATTTGGCCTTGTTAAACATCACACAATTGACCTCAATACTTTGATCCAGCCTGTCTAGATCCCTCTGCAGAGTCCCCCTCCCCTGAAGAAGATCAAAACTCCCACCCAACTTGGTATCACCTGCAAACTTACTGAGGGTGTACTCAATCCCCTCATCCAGATCATTGATAAAGTTATCAAACAGAACTGGCACCAAAACTGAGCCCTGTGGAACACCACTTGTGACTGGCTGCCAACTGGATTTAACTCCATTGAGCACTACTCTTTGGGTCTGGCTATCCAGCCAGGTTTTTGCCCAGCAAAGAGTACGCCTGTCCAATCCCCGAGCAGCCAGTTTCTCCAGGGGAAGGCTTGTGGGAAATGGTGTCAAAGGTTTTACTAAAATCTAGATAAGCAACACCCACAGCCCTTCCCTCTTCCACTAAGTGGGTCAGTTTGTCATACAAGGAGATCAGTTTAGTCAAACAGGACCTGCCTTTCGTAAACCCATGCTGACTGGGCCTGATCATCTGTTTTTCCTCTACATGTCCTGTACATGTCCTGCATGATGGCAGTCAGGATGATCTACTCCATAACCTTCCCCTGTACCAAGGTCAGACTAATAGGCTTGCAGCTCCCTGGATCCTTCTTCCAGTCCTTCTTGTAGACTGGTGTCACATTTGCTAACTTCCAGTCAACTAGGACCTCCCAGGCTAGCCAGGACTGCTGATAAAGGGGCTTGGTGAGCACTTCCACCAGCTCCCTTGGTACCCCAGGGTGGATCCCATCCAGCCCCATAGACTTGTGTGTGTCTAAGTCATGTAACAGGTCACTAACTGTTTCTACTTGGATTCTGGGGGCTTCATTCCGCTCCCTGTCCCTGTGTTCCAGATCAGGGGGCTGGGTACCCTGAGAACAACTGGTCTGACTACTAAAAACTGAGGCAAAGAAGGCATGAAGTACCTCAGCATTTTCCTCATCCTTTGTCACTACGTTTTCCCCTGCGTGCAATAAGGGATGAAGATTCTCCTTAGCCCTCCTTTTCTTGCTAATATATTTACAGAAATATTTTTTAATGTCTTTTACAGCAACAGACAGATTAAGTTCTAGATGAGCTTTGGCTCTTCTCATTTTCTCTCTGCATAAGCTCACAAAGTCCTTGTAATCCTCATGAGTTGCCTGCCCCTTCTTCCGAAGGTCATACACTCTCCGTTTTTGGTTTTTTTTTTTTTAATTCAAACCAATGCTCTCTGTTCAGCTAGGCCAGTCTTCTTCCCTGCTCACGTGTCTTTCAGCACGTTGAGATGGCCTGCTCCTTCACCTTTAAGATGTCTTTCTTGAAGAATGTCCAGCCTTCCTGGAGTCTTTTGCCCTTCAGGACTGCCTCCCAAGGGACTCTGTCAACCAGGTCCCTAAACAGACCAAAGTCTGCTCTCCAGAAGTCCAAGGTAGCAGTTCTGCCCCCCTCCATACTTCTCCAAGCATTGTAAACTCTATCATTTCATGATCGCTATGCCCAAGACGGCCTCCAACCATCACATCACTCACCAGTCTTTCTCTGTTTGCAAACAACAGGTCCAGCAGGGTGGTTCACTCACCAGTTGTGTCAGGAAGTTTTCTTCCACATACTCCAGGAACCTCTTAGATACATAAATACTTAAGTCTGACTCCTCTTGGAAAAAACCCTACCCTTTGGCAACATCTATGAATGACTGCTTAGGGACATGATTTAGTGGTGGGATGACAGTGTTAGGTTAATGGTTGGACCTGATGACCTTAAAGGTCTTTTCCAACCTAAACGATTCTATAGATTCTATGTCAAGTTTCTGTTCTGACCTGCTGATCAAATTTCAAACAATAAGCATAGACCAAGGCAAGAAGCCTTGTCCATGATGTCAGGACAAAGGTAATAGCTGAATAGTTTTTTTCTCTCATTAAATAGTGAATGCTGAAATTATTGTGCCAAGAGTGCAGAGTGTTTTGACCCACAACACCACATGATCTTGTTCTGCCCTGGTGAATTCAGAAATGGAGCAGTCCTGGAGATTCTCACTGAGATGGTTGGGGTAAAGCATAATTACATACTAATTCCTCTAAAGTTGATGTTAGCTACAGATATTTTCTTACATGGTCTCAATATTACCTTGCTTTTTGCTGCGACACCACAGAATAAGAATCAAACTAACTAAATTGAAATTTGGTAAATCTTCTGCCAGATCCAGATTTCAGTTACTCTGGCCAAAACACAGAAATCCTTGTACTTACACAGATGACAGATTAACTATGACCAGAATGTAGCCACCCATGAATGTGAATGGCAAACTGCCTATTTACAGAGAAATCCTGGAGGAAATTATAAAGATGCTGTGCTCTGTTCCTAAGCAAAAATGTACAGTGCAGCAAAGTAAATAAAGCTGGATGACTCCGAGTCTTTATTAATTAGTTGATGTGAATTGTTATTAGTTCCTTCTGTCTAAAAGGGCTTTGAAAGAGTTTTTGGGTTCTGCTGTTCTTTAGTTGAAAGGGAACATCTAGCGCCTAGTCAGAAAACAGGAGAACCATTAGATGTTGAGTTTTGTGATCTCCAGTTAAAATTATTTATGAACAAAGATGTGGCTTAATTAGTTTGGAATCACAAGAAATTAGATTTTAGTCTTACGGCATAAGAAGGGGAACCCATTGCTATTTCATAATAAGTTCCTTGTTAGCTTGGAAGTGTTTTTAATTTGTGTTTTTGAATAATTTTTAAAATTTGAAATTCCCTGATCAGAATTCCTCTCCAAAACCAGTATCAAAGGGTTCTAAGTACTGTGAAGGCATCTTTTACTAGAGATCTGGATATCCACATAAATACAGCCAGGTTTTATTTCAGGTTTGGAACATACGAAACATGGATAGAGTGACAAATCACTGGAAGTGTGAAAATGCTTGTAATCATGACAAAGCTAAAAGGAGATTGAAAGAATTGTCTTGGAGGCATTAATGCTTATGCCAGAAAAAATATTCTTAGAATGAGCATTTCTACACTGTAAGTCACATCAGTTTTGTTTTCATAGCAGGACATGAAGGGTTAGTAAATAACAAGATTTATACACAGATCCCCTGAGAACTAGGTTGGACAATCACATTATTGATTGGCCACCATGATGGCACTAAAGCTGAACCTCCTTAATGTCATCATCTCTAATCATCTCTTGATTAGATACTCTAAAGCACCGTAGCCATGATCAGGTAGCAGGAGAGAGCTCTGATTGAGCAAATCAGTTTGAAAAGGGTCCCTGGAGAAGAATTTCATTTTCCAGGCCAGAATTATCATCTCTGTGCCTTTGAATCTATACTAATAAAATAATGGGTGAGAAAAAAAGTATTTCTCATGCTGGCATAAAACACCTGTTTCCTCCCTTTCCTCTGGGTCGGGATTATCAAATTATGAGCTGAGTATTACACAGCTTTTTTGCAGTGAGCAAAATGGGCTGATTGTAGATAGACATTTTTAATTCTTATGTTATTTGCTTTATGACTGTTGACATATGTAGTTATTTAGCATCATATTTGAAAATGCTTTTAAAACCCTAGATAACAAGGGATAATTAGTGTCCCTTTACAGAAAAGTAAATCCCAAGCCAACTTCCAGCAACTGAAACTAATAATACTATGGCAACTCTGATCTTAACAGATTCTGTTTGTGGCTAGAGCTGCAAATCAATGATATCCCAGTCTGTGATGCTACTTTGCAGAAAAACAAAACAAAACCTCTCTAACATTTACTTCAGCAAATTAAATTCTGTATTAAGCTGTTGATGACAGTCAAGAAAGCTGATAATTATTTTGCCTGGGCTAAATTATACTACTGTTAGGCTGTAACGCTTGCTCTTGGAGGCTTCATAAGCAGAAAACAGACCTGAATCCAAAGGTTTCCTGAGAACTGCACCTGCCCTATTTAATTTCTCCATGTAGCCCATGACCTCTGTCAGGAGGCGTGATGGACCAGACATCCCCCCAAGTACCAAAACTGAGGACAATCCTGCAGAAAATTGCTGTTACAACACTACATCCCATAGGTGAAAGGGAGAGAATAGATACCTGTTGTTTCCTATTTTTGCATGTAGGAGACCACAGAATTGCTAATTCAGTGCCACTATAGCAGGGAATTTAACCCCAATGAGAGCAGCTGTTGGTCCATGTAAGGAACGTGCCTGTTGTTGTTGGGAGGCCCCCTGGGCAGCTGTAGGTTTGGTTACAGCAGGAGTTGTGTGGTCTGTGGCAAAGACTGCACAGTGCCTGTAAAACTTCTCTGGAGGGTGACTTCAATAAAAAGAAAAGGTTTACAGGCAGCGAGAAGGGAGATGGGCAATTTGCTAAGATCTCTCTAGCAGGAGAACATAGTTTGCTCCTAGTGAGTGTGGGTTGTAATGGGATGAAATCGGATACTTCAGTGTCTTCTTTGTGTGAGAAGAACAGTGGGGGAGGGAGGAGAAGTACATGTTCCAATGTATGCAAGGTTTTAAAAAATTCTGAGAGGGAAAAGTAAGCTGGTTTAGTCAAGGAAAATAATTAACCTATGGTCAGAATGAATTATTTTACATATTTCCTCTCATGTTTGTTTCTATAGATGTGTAATCCTCAGATTACCTCAAAAACTTTCAAAACTATTAAGTCTTACACAAAGGTAAAGCTGTCTTTGGCTAAGAGCTTTTGGCAGAGTTTTGGAAGAAAAACATTAACGCAGTAGGGCTTTTGCTTAATATTAGGGAAGGATAACTACTATTGAAGTATCAAACTAATATGGTGCAGTGGGAATTTGCCGAAGCATTATAGAATTGGATTTTCCTATAATATAAAAATGTAGAAAGAACTACTATGAGATGATAAAATATAGTATAAGGTCACTAGCACATTTATGGCGCTCCATATAAGACTTTCCAGGTGGTGATATTAAAACCAACATTGATTTATCACTGGATGCTAGATTTATTCTGGCATCATAGATGTAGTAAGAAGGCATCTGTTTAAAATGACTGCTGTACACAGACAACAAACTGTTAAGCTAGTTGGACTCCATTTGTACTGAATACACAGTGTTGTTAAATTATTTTACAGTACTTTTGACCTTCAAACTTTTTTCTTATGGAGACTAATTCATTCTTATTGAAATAGCAATAAACTTACTCTTCATAAATGCATCAGAAAGAAACAGATCTCCTAAAGATCCTAATTTTCAGCATCACACACTGTATCAAAGCAAACCTCAAGGTATTTCCAAATTTTTCTGCAGTGAGTAAGGAATAATCAAACTCCAGGCAATCTTCTTATGGGTGTCTAAGAGATTTTCAGAAGTTGCATGCCTCTGCTTCCCTGAATAAGAAACTTGAGGAATGTTCTCTCATTATGTCACAAATATGACCAACATAGGTTGCACAACAGAAAGGAGTCAGTATAAATCAGTCAAACTGAGCTCATGTTTATTTTTTGGGCAAGGGAAAACCAAACAAACTTCAGATTCTTGAAACGTGTATGTGTTTCCATTTTGTAATTATTTTTTTCCAAATTTGGTTTCCACATCTCTCTTTCTCTTTCCCCCTCTCTAACCACTCTGTTTTGTTTTGTTTTCTTTCTCCACTTTGCTATCATGGAAGGCAGATAGGAAAGAAGACATTAGAGCAACAACAGTTTGAAGAAACTTAAAACTAAAAAAGAAGATGAAAGCAAATAAACAAGAAATGGGCTCAAGTTTCCCAAAATAAAACGTCTTGGGAGGGAAAAAAAAATCTGTATGTTTTTTTTTTCTTCTCAGTGAAAATTAACTGGTGAATTCTATTTTGCCTAAGCCATGTCAAGCTGCTGAAGCACAGACCCACCAAAGGTGATCCTCAGCCCCAGAGCAATCTCTCACTGGAAAGAAGGCGTAAAATGCTACAGAGAAGACCTCTGCTACAGTGAAAACCCTGACTCTAGATACTCTACATAAGCTGCCATTTTTCTTTTAGTTCCTTAGAACCATTCCACTATCTCCTATAGATTTGCTTGAAAGCACTAAAATAAATAAATACCAATATGCTTACTTTAAAGCCGTTGAGAATGAAGAGAGATGCAGATTTGAACGAAGCATCTGGAGAGAAACAAAATCCAAGGACTGTGCAGTCAGGATGACTCTATTACATCATCATAATCTCATAGTCACCATGCTCTGAGCAGAATGTGATGTGTGAGTGGGACTGTAACTTTGTCAGTCGCCAGCTGTGCTGTAGGAAGGACCAAAGCTCCATGCTTTCTTTACAACACAGAAAAGGATTTGCTGTATATTGCTACCTGATTTGCTGGATAATACTACCTGTATTAACATAAATCGGACAGATTTGTATTGCATTAGTAATGAAGCAATTATCATGATATGAACACTATACCAGTTGCATATGGCTATAAATAGGCTAAGTGTGAAATTTAGTTTTACTTCTATATTTTAAAAATATTACACGTACTTATTTTGAGTACCTGCTGGTTTAGCCTCAGAGCTGCATGCCGTGTTTTTGCATGAAATTTCCTTCCCCCGCTCCCCTTTATCAAAGAATGGAGAGATAAAGAAAGCGGATGAAGCTATTCAACTTGAAATTGAAATCTATGGTATGGAGACGTTAATATCCAGTTAGGATAAATCTGTGTCTCTGTCCTGTAGTATGAAAAGAAGCAGTAGCAGTGTGCTTCCCAAATCCCTGCACGTTAATTCAGTTGGCTAGAAATTTAACAGAGATTACTTAGCTGTGTGTATATTTTTGAGATTGTTACTTAATAATTAAGACTACTTACTGGCAGCTCATGGGACATGGTGTGTTTTAAAGCCCTCATAAATTTTATCATCTTTCACAATCACTTGTTTTCAAATGACCCTGAAAACACAATAATCTTTACAGTCAATGTATGTATAAAATGTGAAGTTTAAATGTATTCACCTCCAACCACAGTGAAACCAATTCACTTTGCATTTTGGTGTGAGGAAAGAGATATTTTTAAAAAATGCTTTCTTTGTTTGAAGGATTTTACCCAAATTTACCCGTTAGTAGTGAAAGAAAGGGGAAAAAAGTATTGCAAATGAAAATTAAATAGACTATTTCAGCATTAAAAGCAAATTTCAAGTAATACCCTAATTTTTCAGGAATTAATAAAATCTTCTGGTCATGATTTCCATTCATAAATATTCAGGGGAGCAACTCTCTCCTCTTCGCTTTTCACTTCTTCATCTTTTCTGCGCTGTTATCTTGAAGAGCTAAAGGTATTATGATACTGCTGATCTGGGTAATCTTTCTCATCGCAGACTAAGGATATTGTGTATGTCTAACAGGTACAAGCCAGCACTCCTACCAAAGAAGCAGCCTCAGCCACAGCAGGGGCTTGTCCTCAATCCCCTGCTGCCAATGCAGGAGAAGCCACTGAGGGAACCACGCTGGGGCTAAAACTCTGGGAGAGAGCAAGGGAAAAGAAAGCTTCACCTAGGTTACTCTCGTGGTGTGCGGTGCTCCTTGGGGCTTCACAAGAGCTTGTGTACATAACATAGTGTGGGTGGGTGGGCAGAATCGGGAAAAACAGCCGAGGGAGGTGGGGCAGCCCCTGTTCTCACTGGCATATGCTAGCGCAGTGTGGCTGCTGGCAGTGTGGGTAAAACAGAAATTATTATTTCAGTTACAGCCTTGTAAAGGTTTCTTTCCTTATGCTAGTATTACTGTTAGTGTAATCCCAAAAGGATTCAAACACAGTCCGTCAGGTTAGGAAAAAAGGAGAATACTTGGGGTCAAGTATCGCTTTTTGAATTTCCCTATTTATTTTAAATACTGGACTTGAGCCAACCCTTCCTCAAAAAATGTGGAGAACAGAGCAAACACATCCTTCTCCTTTACCTCAGGAGAATTACTAACTTATCTACAAAAGCCTCCTACTCTCTTTTGTAGTTCCATTGTTCACTGGTGACGCCCAGTGACTTTCTGTTTCACTGCCTTTCTTAGGCATTTCAGTAAGGCCCATGGAATATTTCTGGAAAGGTTTTCACCAGAACCTGACACATAATGCAGCTCTTTGGTAGCAAATATTTAGATTTATTTTACCATTTTAACATGACCCTAGCATTTTCTTGTATTATCCTTTTATCTGCTGAAATAACAAGATGGAGGTGGCCATCATGAGGAAAATTCAGTCTATTCTGGGACTAAAGATTAGGTCAGAATAAGGAAGGCAGGGGAGGAAGGGATCACAAACAATAATTGTTTCTTAGGACCAGAGTAAGACAAAATGAAGTATCATTTACTGAATATTAAATAGCCAAATACTCATTTGATAAGCACATAATGAGAATCGAATTACTGTATGTTGGAATTCTTCACAATATTGTAATAAATGTCTTAGATCTGACTAATTATCTGTGTGATAGTAACCTATCAGAAAACATAGAGTTAAATCAAAAGAAGTTTAAGAGGAAAGAGAGGAGCAGTTAAAGATAGAATCACTTGGAAAGTATCTGAAAAACAGTAGAGGAAGTATTGCAGAAGTACCTTATACTTGACAGCTCTACAGCTGGTCTTTTACTGTATAGTCTTTCCATGTCAAATATGCAGAATTACAGGTAATATTAAATTAGGCATGCTGGGCTAATTAATAGGACTGAATTACAGAAGATAAGACTGAAATCCAGATGGATTACTTTACACAAAGGTGTAGGATAACTACTATAAACAGATAAACCTGGTACTCTTAGCCTGGCTGGGATGAGGGAACCTTACATATATTCCAAGGAAATATTATTGTATTCTTAAAGGAAATGTACATTTTAACACTTGGCTGTTCTGACACTTTGTGGTGTGTGTTATATGCTCCAGGTGAATAGATAACATTCTGTTCTGGAGAAGCTGTTTTCTGAGTCATTAATCAGCCAGAGTCTTCAGCTCCTGGAGAGTCTGGGCTCCACTGGTTGTCTTGTCTTCCACGGAGCTGGAAAACAGATGGAGCTCTATTCAGGGAGTCTGAGCAGCTGAGGGTCCCACCCTTGAGATAGCTGAAGAATCTTCAACCTGTCATTTGAAAAGAGGAAAAAGGAGTACAAAAGTGAATCTCACCTGGTAGCATGGTAAATAAAAGTACGCTGGCATGCTGTACAACTCATGTTTTATGTACTTAAGGGAGGAAAGTTTTCACATTTGAGAAACTGCATTAATAAATATGCATACTAATATGCCAGGTACACCAGCTCAAGAGCATGAGAGATTTGTCGAAAGTGTGCAGAAGCACTCTAGGTGCTGGAAGAAACTTGCCTCTCCAGAACGTAGGCCACTGCTTTATGCATGGGTCATTGCAGCTGCCAAATGACAGCATTTGAGCCTACAGTCAGTATGCAGTGAAAGGAAGCAGAAAGTTACGTCTTTCTATTGTCTTGCACGTTGTTTTATATACAGGCTCTTCACTGGCCTCCCTCCACCCTGGACGTACTCAAACAGCATCGAGTGTTTTGGCAGGGAATGCACTGACTGGTGTCTAGCACACACTACCCAGGAAGAGCTATTTTTGTTATCTGCTAAAACTACAGCCTGGAAATATGTGCTGTCGAGATATATTTCTGTTTGAAAATGCTTCAGAAGCTAGTTCCATGGCTGTAAATCAAGAATTATAAAGTCATCATAACGCTGAAAAACTTTCAGTCCCAAATGTGAGAACTTGATGTTCAGCTGTCATGAATAGGATATAAGGCAGAGGGGAACATGAACTGTTTGATAGCTTCCCACTGTATGATGCTAATATTTTGCCACTGACCTCTAGTTTCTGAATTTTTGTTTCACTCACGCTTACATGAAAATGCTTGCCTGTCCACAGTCCTTAAAATGGCTGTTTTCCTAGTGAATACAGAAAAAGAACATGAATGTCTAATTCTCTTTTTGTTTAAACCTACTTAAACAGTGAACCACTTGAAAAAAAAATTATTTAGCTTTTAATTTTCTTTGCCTATGGAATGCTCATTTGCTAAATCTGCTTGTGAGAAACTTTGTCTTTCATTTTTAACTAGTTTGCTTAAGTCTGAAAGTAGGCAGAAAGGTAAGAAGAGAAAAATTAATTACTCTGAGCTTTCACATGCCCAGATACTTGGAATTTCAGTGGCAAGCTCCTGACCTAAGACTTGGAGGACATGTATTCTCTTTCCTGCCCCATCATATAATTCCTGTCTGGATTTGTGACCAGGTTCCCGAAGAGATTCTCTAATGCAAGTCAGAAATGTAAATTGTGAGAATGTGAAAAGAACTTGGCTACTGCAGAATCAAATGGTAGCATTAGCTTTCAGATATATGGCATTCAACTGAAGTCCACAGCCCAGAGGTGAATACTGTAGCCTAGAGATTAATATTGTCTCCTAACTAGCGCATTGAATAAGGAGTGCACAGTAGAGTACGGCACCACAATGTGCATGTGCAAGAGCCTCTGCATCCTCTTGTGTGCTGGGTGTGAGTTTCTAGGGGTGTATATTGAAGGGCATCTCCCTTCAGGATGGAGGTGTCTTATTGAGCCCTGCCAAGAAGTTTTGCCTTGCTATTCAGCATTAGCAGTGTGGATGTGATTTGTCTTCACTTCATCCATCTTGCAGAGCAATGCCTTAACTGCCAAACTGCAAAGAAGCCTTTCTGGGGTCATGTTTTTAATTGAAATTGTTCCTTTTTACAGAAGCACTAAAGTTGCTTTGGGCCAGATGGTGACAGAAGAGAAGGGTAAGGAAGTACCAATGGCTTACTTTCAGGAGATCACCTATTGTAGGTTTGCTCCAGGATAGTTTACATATTTAGAGAAGCATCTCCAGAGGGACGGGAACCCTAGGCTCTCCTTGCTAATTCAATGCTTCCACCTGTCCTGATCTGCTGAGCAGTTAGACATCTTTTGCTTTGCACATGATTTGGCAGGGATATGCGAACTCCCACTGGAAATGTAGGTGCGCAGTTTCTACAGGTATTTGAAAGTTGGCATCCTGAATCTAAAGGGGTCATTCATTACCTTCCTCTCCCACTACACACACACACATACATTCACACTCCCTGTCAAAGCAGTTCTTACATCCTCAGAACTCCTGATGAAGTGTTTAAAATAAAGCAAGTCACCCCAGGCCATGAATTGTTCTTTAAGAAATGTCATAGGACTGAACTTACGGCATACAGATGGCTAAGTCATGGTTTATAGATCTTGGTTGTGCTGATGTGTGAAGCAGGTCCCCAACAGCTCAGCTGGCAGGAGCAGGTGCTTCAGCCATTCAGAAAACAACAACCAGAGTATTTAGACTTTATAGCCAGGTCTATATTATTAATCTGAGTGGTGCCAGAGCAGAGGACTGGCATTTGCTCATCCTTGCTGTCAGAAGAGTCCCTGCTACAGCTCTGCCCTGGGACATTTGTCCCAAGTCCTGCCTAGGAGCTCAGCACAGTCTGGGGAGAATTTCTGTGGGTGTCTACTGCAGGGAGTGCTAGATTTG
The DNA here is from genome assembly GCF_000687185.1 of Egretta garzetta. Taxonomy (NCBI): domain Eukaryota; kingdom Metazoa; phylum Chordata; class Aves; order Pelecaniformes; family Ardeidae; genus Egretta; species Egretta garzetta. Next base: position 2,114,630 of record NW_009258268.1, read on the forward strand.
CCCTTCAGCCTCAGGGTGACTCCTCATAGATATGAACAAAGTGTCGCCTCGTGTCAAATGTAGCCTCTTCCCTGTTTTTCTTTGTGTGAAATATGTTGTGCTTTAATTTGGACCTGATCTCTGGCTACACACCTTTACCAGAAAGATACAGGTTCTTTTTATTATTTACAAGATATTTTATCTGTTACATGAAGACCTAAGTGCCTCTGCATTTTCCTACCCTGAGGACTTTGGAGTAAGAGTTGGAGCACAGTTTCATTGGAACCCATAGTACAATGGCTCAAAGCTTAATGCTCACTGTCACAGACAATAGCTCCCATGGGGGGAGCAACAATCCCTTATAAACAACAGCCTTGTGCTCACAGTAAAAATGAATTTCAGCTCTCAGAAGAAACACATTTCAGGAAAGGCAAAGGATGTGAATTTCAATAGCAGCAAATGAATTTGTATTGAGAAGCGTACTCCACATCCCACTCAAAAAACCCATTAGGAATAGGAAAATGTCTATATACAAAAAGAAAAAAAAAGATAGAAAAGATAGGGAAGAGAAAAAGATGTGTAGGCAAGAAAAACAAACCATATCTTATTTAGTACAGAATAAAAAAAATATATACTCAATGAGTTCAGAATAGTAAAGTAATGCCTGCTACTCTGCTGCTCTTTGGTTATTTGCACTGATACAAAAAAGTAAGAATAAGCCTTTTGCACCAGTTTTATGTTAAGAGGATGAGACTACTACTTCAAATTTACTGTTGATCTGTGACTTTCATATTTAATCTATTAGACTTTAAAGATGTTTATAGCTGCCTATTGGTGTGCTTCCATCTCCTATAATTCCAGATTTATAGACCCTGGCAAAACAAAAGTCAGATGAATTATTGAATGCTTTATCATGACATAATGCAGTAACTTTGCTATGCAGTAAATGTTTGTTTAGTAGATGATGCCCTTTATAGTTCACTTGTAAAATCAAGAAAACTATGGTTTTATGCTTGGGTTTTATGTCAGTACCTAAGAGTGTATAAGGGTCTTTCCCCTAGTTTCCGTTACTTGCAGAAGTATGATGCAGAATAATATTTTTCACATGCTGTAGGACATCAGAATTCTTTTAGTCTTTTACAATTTATTGAAGACTGTGAAGCTCCGGAAAGTGGCAGAAAATTCTGGAAGAGTCTGTGCCCACATTTACTTCCCTGAAGGTTTAAAATGGTAATGGAAATTTATATTCTATGTTTTGCCTGACTTATCTTTTGAGTTCCCTATAGACTCAAAATAAGTTGATAAAGGGCTTTCTCTGTTCCAGTCAACAGCTTGGGAAAATGGGGAAGAGGAGGGAGAGGGTTAAACTGATACCAGGAAATGTTTTTTAGAGTTACTCTCCTTTTAAAATCTGTGGGTATCTGCCTGTGAAAACTTTTGCGGTCAGGTGCAGCCAGATAAAAATCAGCCACAAAGGGAATTTATCATTTATTTTAGCTTGGCTGAATGATGATTTCTTAGTATCACAGTTACTTTTTTTATAATGCATCTCTTCACTCTGAGAAGCAGATATTCTCCCTCTGGTATAAAACTGATAGGCAATAAATCTATTTAATATCTTGTAGTTCTGTGGGACTCTAGCTGAGAATTTTGCCAATACAAACGATGCTCCAGATCACATTCTATGTTTGCTCATACTCTCTGGAACATCAAATTTCAGTGGCAACCATCTTTTATTATACACACCATTGGATGAAAGCAGAAACAGAAAATGTGATTCAGTACAAATATAGTGGACCTTTTGCACAGCATTATCTCCCTATTTATCCAATATTTTATCTTTCTTCTCTCACTATGAACAACAGTTACTATCCACTAGGATAAGATATTTCTTTATAGCATTATTTTAATTTCAGCTTTGTGGTGTTTGCATTTGCAAATGTGCATTATACACATGTGCTGGCACTTAATTTTTTTTTCCCCTGGAAAACACTTTTTTCCTCTGATATAAAATTGGTTTTCAATATGCTATTGCAAGTGGGCTAGAGATCTCTAGTGCTATACAGCTATAAATTAAAGGTTTGTTTTGTAAAAAGCAGCTTGAAGGTACAGGGCTGGGGGACTCTCCAGTAAGAAAAAGAGAAAAAGTCAATCTTCTAAATCATTCTAGGAGGTTAGAGAAAAATTCAAATTCACAGAATTTATTTTATTATGGTTTTCTTTCCATTTAGTATTAGCACTAGGGAAGCAAGGATCTATCCTGCTCTGTAAGAGTCTTTGACATGAACAAAGCTGATGGAAACACTGGTACTGTATTATCTTTAATGCAGCAATGCAAAACCAGTTTAGCAAGAGATTTCACAGTGGTAGACTAGCATTTTGGAGACCTGGATTCTTTTTTTTGCTCAGCCACTGATGTAATTTTTGACTTTGGGTAAGCCACTTCTTAACTTAGGTTTCTGCTTGTATTGAGTTTATGTGGCAAGGTTTGGTACTGGTGGGGGGTCAGTGGTGTGGGCTGCAGAGGTGATTTCTGTGAGAAGACACCATGTCAGTCAGAGCCAGTTCCAACCGGCTCCAAAACAGACCCGCTGCTGGCCGAAACTGAGCCCTTAAGTGTTGTTGTTGTCACCTCCATAATAACATTTAAGAAGGGGTAAAAACCACAGCAACTGTGAGAGAAGAGTGAGAAAATGTGAAACAGCCCTGCAGACACCAAGGTCAGTGAGGAAGGAGGTGGAGGAGGTGCTCCAGGTGCCAGAGCAGAGATTCCTTTGAAGCCTGTGAAGACCATGGTGAAGCAGGTTGTTCTGCAGCCCATGGAGGGCCATGGTGGAGCAGATATCCACCCTGAAGGAAGCTGTGACCCTGGTGAGAGCCTGTGCTGGAGCAGGATTCTGGCAGAAACTGTGGCCTGTGGAGAGGAGCCCATATAGGAGCAGGTTTGCTGGCAGGACATGTGACCCTGTGGGTGATCCACACTGGAACAGTTCATTCCTGAAGGACTGCACTCTGTGGAAGGACCCATGCTGGAGAGGTTCATGAAGGACTGTCTCCTGTGGGTGGGACCCCATGCTGGAGCAGGGGAAGAGCATGAGGAGGAAGGAGCAGCAGAGACAAAGCATTATGGACTGACCACAACACCTCTTCCTCATTGCCTCTGCACTGCCTGGATGTTTTTAGTTTGGTTTTTTTTTTTCTCACTATCCTACTCTGTTATTAATGGGCAATAAATTAAATTACTTGTCCCAAGTTGACTTTGTTTTGCCCATGATTGTAATTAGCAAGTGATCTCCCTGTCCTTATCTTGGCCCACTAATTTTTCTTTGTATTTTCTCCCCTTGTCCTGTTGAGGAGGGAGAGTGATAGAGCAGCTTGGTGGGTGCCTGGCAGCTGGCCAAGGTTAACCCACCACACTGCTTTAACAATTTTTCAAATTAAAACTCCAAGTGCTTTTGTGTCCATTCAGTCAAGTAGCCAAGTAGCATGGCATGTCTTTTATGCCTTAGCCTGATCAGAAATGTCTATATAAACTTTCAGCCATTTAATTTCTCTGGAAGACCTAATCAGGGAAATATGGCTAGGGCAGCCCTAAAGTCACCTGCATGAAGAACTCCTTCGCAATATAACCAGCCAATTATATTCAAAGCATCACCCAGGGGAAGTAGTGTTGCAGTTTTTTCCTTTTGCATGACTGCTCAGTGCTGACACCAATTGCCCATGAGTGGGAGAACTGAGATTGCTGCATATCTCAAGAATTCAAATCTCTCTAACTTTGGGAGAAGATGGAGAGATTGACCTCTTCAAGGGGAGGTGAAAAGTGCATAATGGTGGAAGCTGGCCCACTGTGTGGTAAGCTCAGTTGGGAGAATTTACCCTATTTACACATTTTAGGAATGACCCCTGATTTGTTTTGATGTGGATGGGTTAAGCAACAAGCTGCAGGCAAGCATTTCTGTCTCTGAGTCCTGATATTGTGTATGTGCCTATCTGAAGACAGAAAGAAGAGGAGGCCTCAGTGGTGAGGGGCTTGGACTGCGCACACAACCCCATGGGACCTGAGTGGAAAGTATGTATGTAATATAGGGAAAAGTCATGAGGGATGATTTTAAGATTGGTTCTGGTCAGTGGGGATTTCCACATGTTTAGAAGTGTAGAATAATTTAGACTGAAAGTGATTTGTGGACTAGTAAAAACTCCACTCAGATCAGAAGTCATTTCAATGTTGGACAGGTTGCCCAGAGACTTGTCCAGATGAGTTTTTTGTATCTCCAAGAATGGAGATTTCACATCTTTTCTGGGATTGACTTGTTTCAATAGGTACATTTTTTTTCCTACATGGAAACAACTCAAGATGAATTTTCCATATTCTTCACTTTTCTTTCAGAATTATAGCTAAATAAATGAACATTGTGTTATACTGCTGGAAACATCAGAAGTGGTTTACTTGATGTTTATTTATGTCTTTTTTTCTAAGATATCTACTGAATTTTCTTATATTAATTTTATTATTTCAA